>NW_020948983.1:41139318-41201253 GCF_900497805.2 Vombatus ursinus | reverse complement strand
AATTGGACTGTATTTTTCTGTGTGAATTTCTGGCCATCTCTCCTGCTATCTTTTTTAAAAAATTTTTTTATTAATTTATTTTGATTTGTCAATAATCACTTCCATATGCTTTTGAGTTTAAAATTTTTCAATTTACAATTCAAATAAATTATGCCTAAGTCATTTATAAGCTAAATTAATAATTACATTAGTAAATAACAATCAATAACCATATTAGTTAATAATAATCGAATAAACTAAAGATTAACGACATTTTACAGATAATTAGGTACAGCAAGTATATCTCCATAGTGAGTTATGAGAGCTTTTTATCATAGTTTGACCTTGAGGACTGACCTTGGCTGTAAGATTTCTAACTTATATGGAGTGGCAGAAAAGATGCATGTGATCAGAAAGGACCAGATATGTATACATGCATACACAGTTACATAGTTAGAATGAAGCATAATGAAAGGGCAGCTCAAGTACCCACAAAATAGTAAAAGAATCAGAAGATATTTAGAATATTGCACAGATACTTTAGGAAGAATTCACCAAAAGAAATGGACAATAATTACACAGAATTAAAAAGCCTAAGTGGGTGCTAATCAGCCTTGGAGAGAGTACTTGCAACAATGAGACCATAGATCCACTGAACTATATACTTAATTTTACATATCAAAAGATGTTATTTCATTTTGTGTATTTCCTCCACTGACATTGATTATAGCCTTCTACATCTTGCTAGATACGGAGCTACAAGGGATCTTATGGGCCATGTAGTTCATTTCCTTCATTTTATAGTTGAGGAAACTGAGGCTCTGACAGGTTAAGTGACTTGCCCATGGTAGAACAACTAGTAAATGTCAGCATCAAGTTTTGAACTCAGGTCTTTCTGACTTCAAGTCCAACATTTTTTCCATTACACCAGTCTCCATAAGTTTCTGTAGTTCAAAATACCTCCAACATTTTTGGAAATAAGGCTCTAAAATTTTAGTCTATTTGGTTCTTACAAGATAGACATATTGTCCATTACTGAAACTGTAATGCAAAGCCTTTCTAACTCTGTATTACCTGCCATAGTTTGCAAGCTATTAGCTTAATTTTGAAAATTCAGGATTACCACTATTCTTTGATAAGGAATTGAAATTGAACTATTGTGGCCATATACACATGTATATGTATATATACACATGTATACACATAAGCATATATAAACATAAGGATTGTATTACAGTGGAGGGAGTGCAACTCAGAAAGACCTAGATTCAAATCTTGCCTCTGACATTTACCAACCATATTACCAATGGCAAATCACAATCTCTCTGAGTCTTAGGCAGCCGTCTAAGTGTTTGTTATCTACTAATTGACAGACAGTTGGGATCTGCTTACAAAGGCAAAAAAGTTCCTCTGTATAGGAAATCACAAATTCTTGACCTATTTTTATATCTACAAATACATGCATATATAATAATTTAGGTATATATCAACTATATAATCTTTTTGATATATCCATGCATATACATATCCTTTGAAAGGCAGAGATGTATCTGGAATTTGTAGATGAATGACTCAATAATTAAAATAACCCAAAGATACATGGATCAAAAGTAGAAATGTTCTTGTTATTTAGAAGTTTTTCATTTCCTGAAAATCAGCAAGAGAAGATTTCAATGAAAGAAGAAATCAGTATTAACTCTTTTCTTCCCCCAGATAGACATTACATCTAATGTTGCTTAACTTTTTTTGGGAGGCGGGATAAAATATTACCTTTAAACGCATGTATATGTGTGTATATCTATATGTGTCTACACACATATACATACACATATATAGACAGATATACCTATATGTGTGTGTATTTATATATATACACAGTTTCAGATTTAAAAGGTCCCTGATCTCCAACATTCACACTCTTTGTTCATTATCTTGTGCTAGACATTCTAGCACCTGATTACGTTATCACCTTCGGCAGGACAGCTGTGTCATTGTTAAAGGGTGTTAATCTTTCAGTATCTTCTCTAACACCTGACTGACAGCTAAAGTCAGGGTGGCCCTCCTCATTCCAACTTTTGTGAACTTGACTTGTCAAAATTCCTTTTTGGCTTCATATTCATTTCTTAAATATGTTTCCTGCTGGAGTCTGGGTGACTACTTAGCAATACTGAATGGACCTCCATCTCCCTAGAGTAGCTGCCATTCACTCCCATTCAAGCCCACTGAAAGTTACAGCTTTTGCTGGTTTCATTGTTCCTCTCAGCATAATGGGGATAGTCTATAGCTTTGATGCATCAAGAATGCTTATAACATATAGCAATTCAATGAACTTAGTCACAGGAACAGACTGATACTCAGAGCAGAGGTATTTGTGTAGTGGAACTTGAATTCTCCATATTATTTAGTGAATTTGGTGAACTGAATCTAAATTATGGTAGGAAAGGAATTTTTTTAAACCTTATTCCTGGCTAATTTTTTTCTGCATCTAATCCTGAAAGAATGATGATAAAAGAGAATTTACCTAGTCTGTTGAGGGCTTGTTAATTTTGATCTAGAAGGCACTTTAGATAAACCCCACTCATTTTATAGATAAGGAAATTAAGGTCCAGATAGGAAACTGAGGTTACAAGTCACACAGGTCATAAATAGTGGAGCCAAAATCCCAGGTCTCTTACATGTACACACATATAGAAATGGATACACAATACAACATACATATAAACATGCACACACATTCAACAGCTAATTATTCAGTGTCTATCTGCTATGTATAAGTCATTGTTAGGATTTTTGTAGGCACTATGAAAGTAACAAAGACAAGATCTTGGACTTCAAGGGGAGATGACAATATACAAATACTTAAATTCAAGATATTATATGAAAATTACCACATGTGTGGTATAAACGAAATGATACGGGACTTCAGAGGAGGGCTGGATGACTTCTGGCTGATGATAAGGGAAAGCAAGATGGTAGAGATTTAAGCTGGGCTATGAAGGGTGAGTTGCATATTAATAGGCAGAGATTGGAAGGAGGACATTTCAGGCAGAAGGAATCCCATAAACAAAGGAAATGCACAATGTGTGTTTCGGAAACTGGGAAATAGTCCAGTGTGTTTTAAGCATATCATTTCTGCAGGAGAGTACTGAGGTATAGAGCTGTGAATCAAGTAGGAGAGAGTCAGATCGCTTGGAATCTCAAACATAGACTAAGGAGCTTGGACTTAATTTGTTTGGCAATAGGGAGCCATTCAAGGTTTTTGATCAGGAGAAGAACATCTGGTAATATTGTGCAGAATGGATTGTAAAGGAAGGAGACTGATGGCAGGGAGACCATTTAGGAGGATAGTGTGATAATCAAGCTGAGAGGGAGATGTTTGACTAAGGATGACAGTGGAGATAGAAACCAGATAGTGGGGAAGATATAACTTATACACATAAAACAATTAGTGAACAGTAGGTATTATGTAAAGTAGCATTATACAATGATATAATAAAGTGCTAATTTGCACACTACAATTAGAAAAAAAAACCTATAGTATATAGGAAGGTGCTAATTAAATGATAGAACCATAAGTGCAAATGGAGTTGGAGAAAGGGCAGATCAGTTTGAGCAGGAGTCATCAGAGAATAATCCACAGAGAATGTGGGGCATTAGCTAGGTCTTGAAGTATGCTTAAATTTTCTGGCCCTGTTTGAGATGGGTAATTCATTGCCTTAAGAGGCATCACTAATTTTAAGAAGTTATTTCTTTCGTGGAACTAAGATTTGCTTCTTTGTAACTTCCAGCCGTTTACCCTCTGGGGCCAAGGAAAGTACATCTAATCCCAATTCTACATGAGAATCCTTCAAATATTTGAAGAAATCTTTCATCTTTCTTAAGTCATCTTTCCTCCAAAAGAAAATGTTCCTAGTTCTTTCAACTAATGGTCACAGAACTTTAGAGCACTTTTACCACCCTAGTCATTACTAAAATGCGATGCCCTGGACTGGATACTTCAGGTGGGATATGACTAGGCAGAGTATTATAGTGTGATTATTAACTTCCTTCTACTGAATACTATACCATATTATTCTTACTGTGATCTAAGATTCATTAGCTTTTGCTTATTTTATTTTTTGACAGCTATGCCATATTGTTAAATCATAAGGCTTGTGGTTCATAAAATTCCTAGATCCTTTTCACATGAGCTGTTCTTCAGCCACACTTCCCTCATTCACTACCTGAAAAGTTGAATTTTTGAATTAAGCTATGTAGGACTTTATTACTAATCAATTTCATCATATTAAAGTTAACCTGTTTAGATCTTTTGGATATTCCAATTATGTCTTCTAGCCCCTTGGCTATCCCTTCCAGTTCAATATAATCTTCACATTTGATAAAAATGCCTTGTATACCTTCATCTAAGTCAATAATAAAAGTGTTAAAATGAGTTAAGTAAAAGAGAGCTCTGTGGCATTTAACTAGACACCTATACATGTCAACCTTGATCCATTAATTATAAGTTTTTGACTCTTTATTCACCCAGTCCTCAATAAAATTAATTATATTGCCACTTAGTTCATATCTGTCCATCTTGGGGTAAGGAGATTACAAGAAAGTTTGTTAAGTTCTTAGATAAAATCCTGTTATGTTGTCTTCGTCCTGCTAATTTAAAAGTGAATTAATATCAAACACAAAATAGGCAGAATCATAGAAAATGATGTGATAGGAAGTAGGGGTCTATGATTAGTTTTTGAATGGAGAAATAATGTGATTTTAAAAGAACTGATCTGACATCAGTATATAGGAGAGATTGGATCAGGGATGATGATAAAAGGAGGGTTAAGTAATTATGATGTGTCCCATCCAGATAATTTCTAGAATTTCCCAGCGTCAAGTGTGTTTTCTTACCCAAACAGAAATATTCACAGTTGTATAATAACAGCTTTCCTCCTCCACTGGGAGAACAGTTAAAAGACCAAGAGGAGTTACTGTAAGAGGGAAAAAAAAAAAAGCTAAGTAGCACACAACATTTATTCTGTCAGATTTAGCGGGGAATCCTGGTGGTAGTCCATACACAGAAACCCTAGGAAAGAGAAATCACACTGAATGTGAGAAGGAAGAAACTGAAGAACTGAAGAATATATACTGAAAAGGTATGAGAAACACCATATGCTGCTGGGCCTTCTAAGAAAAAGAAACAACAGCGACAACAACCAAAACCCATGAAGATATGGATGGTCATTTTATTAAGCCAACTTTGGACAACTGTATGTGAGCTCCTTTTTACATTTTGAATTACAGACAACAGGATCAAGTAAGAAATAGCTTCCATTTCATTTATTGGTATATACTTTTGGAGAAACAGCATGGCATAAACAATAGAGATGGTTTTAGAATCAGGATGACCCAGGTTTAAATCTTGTCTCTGACACATTTGGGTTGTGTGACCCTGGGCAAGTCACCTCTCAGTGCTCCCAGACAACTTTTTAGATTATCCTTTTTTTTTTTTTTTTTTTGGTGAGGCAATTGGGGTTAAGTGACTTGCCCAGAGTCACACAGCTAGTGAGTGTCTTGTGTCTGAGGCCACATTTGAACTCAGGTCCTCCTGACTTCAGGGCCGGTGCTCTATCCATTGCACCACCTAGCTGCAACCACCCCCCCCAATAACTTTTTAAGACTTTAAGTTGCTAGATAGTTGCGCACTGTTGTAAAGGGAGTTTCTCACAGGGAACCTTTACCAATGAAATCACAGAGTCTCTCTTAACCCTGCAAAAATAAAAGAAAAATCCCTTTGAAAGCAGAGACATTTCCAATGCAAGTGAAAGTGGAAAAAGACAGAGAGCACATTGTCTCCTAAGTTGTATGGGATAGTTTCTAGAGCTTTTAGGAGTTACATAGGTGTGCACATTACCTATTGTTAAATATGCCCAAGTGAAGAAGATGAATGTACCAAAAGTAGCACCAAGACAGGAAGAGAATATAGATGAAAAGAAATGAAAATTTTTCTTCTCAAGTAGTTACCTTTCTAGGATAGAGAATCAATTTAATGAGTAACTATGCTAATGGGACATAAAGTGCTAGGCAGATGGATGGACATTTCTCCAGATAGGAGTATGTATTTTTTTTTTTTTTTTTGGCTAGGCAATGGGATTAAGTGACTTGCCCAGGGTCACACAGCTATTAAGCGTTATGAGTCTGAGGCCGCATTTGAACGCGGGTCCTCCTGACTCCAGGGCCGGTGCTCTATCCACTGCGCCACCTAGCTGCCCCTAGGAGTATGTATTTATACATAGAAAGAATCAAAAGAAATAGGAAGGGAGGGAGAAGTTCAAAGAATTCAGATAATTAACTGGGAGAACAAAAGGTGAATTAACACTTGCTCCTCAAAATGGGTTTTCTAGCCCAGAAGCAACATAGCAACAATAGACAGGGTGTCCCAAAAGTTTTAGTTCAGGTTTAAGCTTAAACCATAGCTTTACATATAGGACATAACTTTACTTCATATTTTTATTCCTTTAAACTTTAATAGTTTGAGACTGCCCTACATTTTTTTTCATATAAAGCCCCCTATTTCCTGATGTAATATTTGTGTGGCATTTCTGAATTGTGTTATCTTATGAATCAGCCTAATTACTTGTGTTTTGCATGCTGTATTGTTTTGAATATTCACTGAATAAAGGCATTATATCAGCACAAGAAAGATAGTCACAGTGAAGTAGGGGACAATCCCAGGGATGTGACCTTTCAGATTTTTTTTTTCTGGAAGGCACAGAAGACTGCTCACCTTACAAAATAGAGTGTAGCAGGGAAATTGATAGACACAGAGGAACTATCAATATTTTTATACTGAGTACCCAAAGAATGTTCCGTGCTTTGCTAGGTGCTGTGATTGCACCAAAGAAGAATGCTTGACCTCAAGGATATTCAGACCATGTTAGGGGGCAATAAGAGTTATGGACAAGATGTGAAGAGAGAATAATACAAGAGATTATATAGTCAACTGCTAAATTGTACCATAGATAATCAAGTATGGTGAGAGTAACCAGTACACTTTAAATGCAGTATGTTTAAACTTTATACTTAATTTAAATCAGATATGGGCAAATATATATATATAATTCCCATTGCAAGAAGATTCTTCAAGGGTAGCACCCTGTTTTAAAACTTGAGAATGTTAGTGGCTTTTAAAAAAATCACTAGCTACATCTGCCTTCCGTGGCTGCTGCTGGCACAGCCTCAGCTCCTTATGCCTGCGTTCACCAAAAAAAGGTACTGAATCACAGTTGGGAGTCTGCTTGATCTAAATCCTAAATATCATCCTAATCTATAGCCTACTTCACTATGGAAATGTTGAATGTTGAAGTGAGCCTGCTGAGTATGGAATACAATTATACATGCAAATACTGAAAACTAGCAAGTGTAAGGAAATTTTTTAGGTGTTTCTGTTCTTCAACAGACACTTGTTTGAAGCTTCTCCTTCTGATATATTAGACAGTGAATGAACCATTAGTTGATTCTCCACTCCCCCAAAAGTAATGGAGCCCACAGAACTGGATAGCTATTTTCTCTATCTATAAAAAAAATAACACTTTGGATATTTCAATGCAAAGAAAAAGTAGTGTGAGATGGTATCTCCTTAGGAAATCTGATTTTCCTCCTCCCAGAACAACTATCTCCTTGTAAAGTTAAGTGGAAGAGTGAGATAATTATCTTAATAACTCAGTTTGAAAATTGCTCCTTACCCTGAATTATCTGGAGGAATTTAGGACAAAACAGTTTTTTTCCTTCCTTCCTTCCTTCCTTTCACTTTCCCAACCCAATTAATTATTTCTGTGCATAACATTTGTGCTAGAGCCTGAAATTAGATAAAATCAGTTTAGTATTTAAGTGCTTCTACATATTCCATACTCTATCTAGGTTGAAAGTTGGGGCAGACTCTATGGGTATTTAACCAAATATAAAACAAATTTCATCTGAGTAGCTGATGAAGGGGGAATAAATGGCAAGCCAGGGTCCTTTGGTAGATGGGAGTAGAAATAAATCCAAGTTCAACCTGAAATCACCCCTAATCTGGCCCATTGGCTTAGTTTGATTTAGGATCTTTGTATGTGTTTAGGCTGAAACCTCAACATGAAACAACTAACTAGAAACAACAAAGAGTTATTTATCTTGGGACTCTTGTCAACTGATTCAGAAAGTGGAGTGTGTGAAAAGGTTACAGCTGAGTCAGCACTGGGACAAGGCGAGTGTGTGTGTGTGTGTGTGTGTGTGTGTGTGTGTGTGCATCTTGTATCTATTGTATCTAAGAAAAGCATATCCTAAACCTTTTGAAACTGAATGGACTTGAAAATCTACTTCCACTCTCACAGTATTCTCTCAGGTACATTTTTGTGAAGCATTGCCATCCAGTGGTTGCTCAGGTATACGGAAGGGCTCTAGTTTTTCCCTTGGGGACTTCACAAAGTGAAATAATTCCTAAATAGTTTCCCCCACCCCCAACAGACTACATCTTTAATCCAGAGGGATGGGAACAGTGTAACATAGTGTTTCTTTCATTTAACTCTCTTAAAAATATTGTTAAGTCAGAATGTGTATCTTAAGCACAAGACATAAATATACATTAAGCAGATCCCTTTTTATGGGAAATACCATTTAGGAGTCAAAAAATTAGGGTAAATGGATCTGCCTCTAGGAAAAAACTGTGAATTTGCAGAACATAATTTGCCACAAAACAGTAGGGGGTTTCCTATAAAAATGATGCTTTTCCCCCATGCATTTGGGAAATTAGACAGGCATATTCTACCCTGTAGAAATGTACTGTATGTACTAAGACTTAGAAACAGTAATGTGGATTATCCAAATGCAGTATTGGTTAGTATTAAAGACTATGTAAGAATATTCACAGAACACAGAAAGCAGTTATTATTAACAGAATGATAATTATTGTTCTTCCTCCAAATAATTTCCAGGGTTTTTTGTGAGGATCAAATGAACTAAAATTTGTAAAATTCTTATCACAGTGTCTGGCACATAGTAGGTACTTAATAAACGCTTGTTTCCGCCCTCAATCTAGGATGTTTGGAAGATGGGCAAGACTTCTGGAAGCTTACAGACTTCCTTAAAATAAAGCTAATCCCTTAGGCACCCACTCTCACAATTTCACGTAGAAATCTTACATCTTATTCTTGAACCCTTCTACCATTAAAATGCCCACTTATTTTACCGAGGGCCTACGAATGATGGGCAAAACTCCAAATAAAGACAAGGTATAGTCTTTAGTGACCCTTTCTCAAGATAAGATATTCCATTGTCCTAAGATGTTTTCTTTACAGGGCAAAGGCTGGTGGTGGAGGGAGACAGTTTATTTGAAAGCTGGAATAATATGAGAGAGAAGACCATAATAATTCATGAGAGAAGGCTAGAAACTCTGGGGATCACAGAGCATTGAAAGCTTTTGATTTGGAAATGCTCTTAGAGGCCAACCTATCCAAAAGCAATGAGTGGGCAAGAATCTCCTCTCCAGTATTGTATCCCAGACAAGTAATCATTTAGCCATCTCTCAAAGACTTCTAGTGAGAGGGGAATTCCATACCAATTACTCTTGGAAGCAGTCAATTCCACTTTTCTAGCTAGTATTTATGAAATATCTATAAAGTGCTTTACCTAAACAATTTCATTTGTTCATCATAACAACTTTGTCAAATAGGTATTATCCACATTTCACAAATGGGGAAACTGAGGCTCAGAGGGTTTAAGTGATATGCCCAAGGTGATACAGTGTCAGAGTTGACATTTGAACACATGTCTCTCTTGACCTATGGGAACAAAACTTGAACTTCATCATAGCTAGGTACAACTTATTTTCTAACTATGGGTATTTTCTAAATAGAGAAAGTCAAATAACTAGGATAACATTCAGTTCCAATTTAGTCACTGTACTTACCCACCAGATCATACCAGAATTTTTCAGCCTCACTGGAGGACAGCTGGAGTTTCACAAAGCCTCCAATCACCTGCAGAGCTCAGCCCAGTACCATCTCCAATGCTGGATGGTTTAGTCATATATATGATTCCCATCCTGTAGTACAAATGCCAATCAGCTGCAATAAAGCCCAGTGGGCACTGACAGCAACAGGCGTCTCATTAAACATCCTTCAACCTCTCAGGCATGCACATTTACAAGAAGTAAACTCACACTCAATCACCCGCTTAATCACAGCCAAACTCTATTAACAAGTCATACTAATTACTAACTTCTAACAATTTTTCAGGTTTGGAGGCAAAATATCTCCCCCCCCCCTTTTCAGATGAAAACTAACTTGCAATAGTCTAGAGCTGGTCATAATGAGGTCTTTTAAAAAGAGGAGGAGGTGAATAGGAAAAAAAATTAGAATGTCTTTGTGGTTATGGATTCTAAAAGTAGGTATGTACAGTGAGATGTTGTGTTTGTTTTAATTTTGTATCTGCTGTGTTGCCCACAAGGGTCCAATTAGCTTGTTACAGATGCTTGTATCATTCCTATCCTCTTGTCTTTTTTTTTTTTTCCAAGGAGGGGTAAACTTCTGTAGCACAGATTGCTGGCCTGCGGGCATCCAGAGATCAACAACTCGTTTTCTGTGATATCAACCCCCCGTGAAACATCTAGCATTATTTGCAGAATTCATAATGCATAGGGTGAAACAGATAGGTGGCCTAACTGGGTTTGGGAGTGGTTGTGTACTTTTAAAAAAATGCCCTGAAGGGAGAAATTCTTCCTTGGATGAGAACAACCTTGCTGCCTGCTTTTTGGCCATGCATTTTCCATTAGAAGACAGTCCCTTTTTATCTCTCCTAGAGATTGCTTTTGAGAAGGACTCAAAGAATAACATGGAAATATCCTCCATCAACCCAATTTCTGACTATTTTGTTGACCCCTTCTAGAAAGATTTTTTAAAAATATATAACCTTATATATAGCCTAGGGTCAATGTGAATGCAACAAGCTGCTTATAAATAACGTTAATGGAGAGAATTACAATTTGGACAAATATTTGTTGGAACAATAGAGTGGAGATTTTTCCATGCTGACATTTTGTGTCTGACATCTTCATCTCTGACTTCATTTGAAATCAAACAACCTGAATATTGGGAATCAGGTACATGTTCTGAAACTTGTATTACTAAAATGTTATTAAAGTATACATCTATAGCCTATTAATAAGATTTACCTTTCTTTCTTAAAAAAAAAGCACATTAAATTGGCCTGTGTATAAATAAGCTTAAACATCTAAAAGTTTCTTATCAGCTCAAAGCTTGGTACTTCTTAATCTAGGGCAGATTTTAAGGCCTTATTTTATTTTTTATTTTTTTAAAATGTCATTAACCATTTCCCAATTACATGTAAAGTTTTTAACATTCATTTTTTTTTTAATAATTTTGAATTCCAAATTCTCTCCCTCTTCCACCTCTTTCTTACCCGTTGAGAAGGCAATATATCAATTATATGTGTGAAGTCATTCAAAACATTTCCACATTAGTCATATTGCAAAAGAAAGCCCACACAGAAAAAGACAAGGAAAATAAAGTAGAAAAGTATGCTTCAATCTGCACTCAGGTCATCGGTTCTTTCTTTAGATATGGATAGCGTTTTTCATCATAGGTCCTTTTGAATTGTGTTGGATCCTTGTCTTGATCAGAGTAGCTAAGTCTTTCATAGTTGATCATCCTTAAAATAGTGCTGTTACTGTGTACAATGTTTTGGTTCTGCTCACTGTACTTTGCATCCCTTTATATTAAGTCTTCCCAGCTTTTCTGAAAGCATCCTGTTCATCATTTCTCATAGTAAAATAGTATTCCATCACAACCATATATCACAGATTATTCAGCCCTTCCCCAATTGATGGGCATCCCCTCAATTTCCAATTTTTTTTGCCAACAGAAAAAGAAGTTCTGTAAATATTTTTGTATGAACATGTCATTTCAACTCTTCTTTGATCTTTTTGAGATCTATACCTAGTAGTGGTATTGCTGAGTCAAATGGTATGCAGTTTTATGGCCCTTTGGGCATAGTTTCAAATTATTCTCCGTAATTGTTGGACCAGTTTACAACTCCACCAACAGTGCCTAGTACCCCAAATTTTCCACAACCCCTCCAGCATTTGACATTTTTCTTTTCTGTCATGTTAGCCAATCTGATAGGTGTGAGCTGGTTATCTCAGAGTTGTTTCAACTTGCATTTCTCTAATAATGGCTTGTATTTTTATAAATTTTTCTCAGTTCTCTATATATTTGAGAAATGAGGTTAAGGTCCTTTTTTTTCTTTTTTCTTTTTGGCTAGGCAATGGAGTTAAGTGACTTGCCCAGGATCGCACAGTTAGTAAGTGTCAAGTGTCTGAGGCTGAATTTGAACTCAGGTCCTCCTAACTCCAGGGCCGGTGCTCTATCCACTGTACCACCTAGCTGCCCCAAGGTCTTTTTTTTTTTTAACAAAGAAAACAATTATCATCTCCATTAGAGATCAATATGGCATATGTATATGTATATATATTATATATCTGTATATATATATATCTGGTTAACTACGCTTGAAATCTGAACTTTTTAGTTTTTAGTTGTTTTTTTTTGCTTTGAATCTTGATATCACTAATTGGATTTGATTTCTACTCTGATAAAATAATGCTATAGCTGAAATGTTAAAATATTTACTAGAAAGTTCAAAATACATAGATAGAATGCTAATTAAATGATTACTATCTACCAGCTACTTTGCTAAGTGCTAGTGCTTGAAATAGAAACGGGTAAGATAATTCCTGTCCTCAAATAGTTTATATTCTGATGACAGAAGACAACACTTATAGGATAGCTGGAAAGGGTTGGGGAAAGAAGTGACAACCGAGATAATGGTGTGGAACAGGCCAAGCAGTAAATAGCCTAGAGAACTGTCTACAAGACAAAGTCAGAAATCTTTTGGTGTCTCTGAATCTAGAGGCTGAGCCCAAGATTTTTGCTGGTGGAGGTAGGGGTAATCATCAAATAGAATCATCATGGCATAGCAGGCAATGTGAAATCAGTGTCTTTTCATGATAGTTCAAAGACAAGGCAATACCATGACATCATTTCTGCCCCCGCAAGTTTAGAAACTCATTACTGACAGTAGCCGGGTACTAGGCAACAAGGTAGGATGGTGCAGAAAGAGTTGGACCTAGAGTTGGGAGAACCTGGTTTCAAATCTAGCCTCAGATCTTTCATATTTGTGTGACTCTGAACAACTTCTCTCAGTCTCAGTTTCTTCATCTGTAAAATGGGAGTAATAATAGCCTCTGACTCCCAGGGTTCTGAAGTTAAGATATTTGTAAAGCATTTTGCAAACCCCAAAGTGCTAGGAAGAGTGGTAGAACAGTAAACTCTAGAATAAAAAAAAAACCAATTTGTTTTCTATCTAGTTCAATACCTTTATGACTTTGATTAAAATTTGGAATTAATATCAATACATTAACTTACATGGAGAGTATTTTAAATTAAGGATTACTAAGCACTTATTATATATTACAGCCTCCCTTGAACATAAATAAAAAGGTCTACATTGGGCAAATATGCAAAAAGTAAGAAAGGGATATATATATATAAAAACAAGATTGTTTCTTTCCTTTTTCTGTCCCTTGATTTTTTTGTGATAATTCTCTTCCTTTGAAGTATTTGAGAATAAGTCAAATTAGACCGTAATATGTATTACTTATGGGAAAAAAAGAGGTACTCTTTTGTTTCCTAAGAGTAGCTTCCTGGGTATCAATTAGAGTAAAATTTTTCTCCCTTTAGGTTTCAATTTAGCATAATAGTTATATATCAGCAACTAGATTTATATAGTTCTTTAAAGTTTGCAAAGTGCCTCACAAATTTTCTTTTTTTCCGCCTCACATCAACCCAGGGAGGTAGATGCTATTATTATCTTCATTTTATAGATGAGCAAACTGAAGCAGACAGAGGTTAAGTGATTGGCCCACATCAAGTAATTTTTTAAGGCTGAATGTGAACTTAGATCTTTTTGATTCAAAATCAAGAACTTTGTCCACCGTACCACTTACCTGCTAAAATTAATGAATTTTTTTTTTTGGTAATTTGGGTTGACTTGTGCAAGATCACATAGCTACTAACTGTGTCAAGTGTTTGGTCTGAGGCTGGATTTGAACTCAAGTCCTCCTGACTTCAGGGCTGGTGCGCTATCCACTGCACCACCTAACTGCCCCTAAAATTAATGAATTTTAAGGCACTACTTGTACATATGTCCTTTTATACTATTTCTCAAAGTTTTCACTGGTTCCCATGCTCTTCAAGATGATTTTGTTCTGGATGTACACCATAATGAAATTCACCCAGTAAGAACGTAAGGAACTCAATGCCCTTCTTGTATGAAGATTCAATGGAAAGCTATGGGGGAGGGACAGTTGCTTGGCAAAGCATAGCTTTTGTTTTCTTATTTATTTGACTTAAGATGAGACCTAAGAAATTGCAGCCAATAGAGCCCATGACTACAAATTTAAACTTATAGTCCATTCTAGCAACAATGCTTCACATTTCCAAGTGTCCTTTCATAGTGGAAATATGTTTTCCTTTTAAAAATATTATGCTAAATTCCAATTTGTGTGTAGTATCATATAAAATAGGTATGTAGAACTTGTCCCTACTTGCTTTAAGGCTTCAACTTCATTAAAAAAAGCTTGACTTATATGCAGTAGTATCTACAGAAATATACTAGCTATATGATGTTAAGAGTAAGGACATTTTAGGGTAGAAAGCAAGGGAGAAAGTGCATGGGTGCTTGAGAGCCAAGAAATGTATTCCTAGAAAAGTGGGTGTAATCTTTTTTTTTGGTTAAGAGAATTGTGTTTTAAAAGCATTATGAGAGACCATCTTCAGAACAACTTTAAGGATTTTTTTTTCTCAAATGAGAGCTTATTCCCTAATTTATCAGCTTTGGACATCTGGATTTCCTATATCAGGTTTGTTAAAAACACGTACAATTACACATAAACTTGAGTGAAAATCAGTGCAGCTAAGAGGGAGGTATATGAACTGGGTAGATTAAGGGGAAAGCAGTTTGTTTCCTCTAAAAAGCTGATTTTCCTTTGTAAATTTTATTAGCCAACTTTCGTGGTTGGTGGATCAATCACTCCTCTTTTGAATATGAGAATTTTGTGCAGTATAATTTCAGCTCACAAGGCTGTCAGGTAAACAGAAATCACCTCATAAAACCCCTAAATAACTCTGTTTTTTATTTTAATTGAAAAACAGAACATGTTAAGCACTTTTATTAGGTGATGCCTGCTGAATGACAGATGTCCTCGGTGGAGTGGTGCTGTGCATACTTTCATAAAATAGGCCAATTTCTTGCTAAAACATTTATAGTTAAAAGCTTGATTGAATGACAAGAAGTCCTGTGCATGGAACCCATGCATGTATTTGTTTATGCATTGGAATCAAATGGTGCTGGTTTGGAGGCAGTAAATATACCTGTATGTTTTACATATTGATATACTGGAAGGTTGAATGACCATAAGGAAGTCACATTCAGAGTTGAAGAATGTAAGTTCCACAAAGGTAGGGATATTTTCATTCTTGGTCTTTGTGTCCCCAGTGACTAGCACAAAGTAGGAGCTTAATAAATGCTGATTGATTGACTAAAGAACTGATCCATATTAATTATTCAAAAAATTTGAGGTGCCAAACAACTAACAGTGTGGAAATTGATATGATACATCTTTTCCCACAAGGTATGCTAAATTTGTATTGATAATAGACATCAGTCCAGTTCTATTTGAATGGATTATCACAGTTTAGGGTCTTTTTCTTCCCTTTAGTATTTTATATCCACATTGTTCAGGATTGGGGCATATTGTCCTTCCAAGAGCCTTTTCTAGATTGTGAACTCATATTCAGCCTTTTGTATTAATCTCTGTCAGTACTTCCCTTCAAATCTTTTTTCACTTTCCAGTAAATAGCCTACCACCAGGGGTAGGAAACAATCAGTCAAAGGGCTGCACTTGAGGACTTAAAAGGCCACGTGTGGCCTGCAGGCTGCAAGTTCCCCACTGCTGCCTACCCCAAATAATAATCGTTTATTGTAATGTCACTTTTGTGCACTGAGGCTGTATTAAATACTTTGGAAATCTCAAAGATCTATATCAATGCTAGCTGATATTGTTGTTAGTTGAAGCAGGATCTAATTTTTTAAAAAATCAAAGGAATAAGAAAGATAAAATAAGTTGATAGTCTTCATATGATTTTTCAAAGACACAATTGTAGAGACATGGAAAAGTTCAACTTCTGTTAATTTTGTGGTCAGAAAATGTTTTCAATTCATAGAAACCCATAATGGCTTCCCTCTACCAGTTTACAGCACCCCAGTCTCCAACTGTGGAGCCAGACAAGTAGGCTGGAAACAAATTTAACTTACTTAGAGAAAAAGAGAAGGCATTTAAGAGTTTTTAACCTGAAATGATCGTTTCAAGCATATCAATCAATCAATAAAAATTTATTTATCACCTACTATGGGCCAGTCATTGTGCTAAGTGCTGGAGATACAAGAAGAGGTGAAAGATAGTGCCTGCCCTCAAGGAGATTACAATCTAATGGGGAGATAGCATGCAAACAAATATATACAAGCTATATATAGGGTGGATAGGAAATAATTAACAGAGAGAAGGCACTAGAAATAAGAAGGGTTGGAAAAGGCTTTTTGGTAACAGATGGGATTTTGGATAGGCCTTAAAGGAAGCTGGGAAAATCATTATACACACACACACACACACATGTATATGTGTGTATGTATATGTATATGTATGTAAATATGTATATATACACACAATACATATAGTATTTGTATGTATGTTTGTGTACATGTATGTGTTACAGATTTGTTATTTCATCTGTGTAGGAAAATTTATGGTTCCCTTCAACCTTGCAGAATGCCTGTAAATGATCATCTCAGAGAGTTGATGGATGCATTGAGAGAGGTTTAGCGTTTCAACCAAGGCCACAAAGTTAGTATCTGTCAGAGGCAGGATTTGAACTCATGTCTTCTTAATTGTCCTCTATGCCCAGAGCTGCAACCAACATTTAATGAACCTGGCCAAAGTGAGAGGGAAGACGCTGTCATTTGGAGGATGGGGAGAGGCAGGATTTTAGGGAAGTTTATTTTGGCGGTCAGATACAAGATGGATTGGAGAGCTGAAACTAGAAGCTGAATTTCAAGGAGGAAGTTTTTTACATCAGTTTAGGGGCAGCTAGGTGATGCAGTGGATACAGCGCCAGGCCTAGAGTCAGGAAGACCTGGGTTCAGATCTGGCCTCAGACACTTGCTAGCTGTGTGGACCTGGTCAAGTCACTTAACCCCATTGGCCGCAGTTTCCTCATCTGTAAAATGAGCTGGAGAAGGAAATGGCAAACCATTCTAGTATCTTTGCCAAGAAAACCCCAAAAATGGGGTCATGAAGAGTGGGACACAATTGCACAACAACAAAAGGGGAAAGGTAATGGAAGCCTGAAATGGGTGATGATCATGTGGGTGAAGAGAAAAAGAGAGCTTCATGAGATGATGTAGAGGTAAAATTGACAGAGGTAGTAACTCATCGGTTATGATAGTTAAGGGAGAGGGAAGACTTAATTAAGGATCAGATCAAAGTCATGAAGCAGAATGCTTGGGCAGTTAGTGAAGCCCTCATTAGGAACAGAGAAGTTTTGGAGAAAGGGTAAGTTTAAGGGGGAGGTAATGAGTTCTGTTTCAAATATGTTGGAGTTGAGATGCCAATAGGTGAGCCATTTGGGGATGTCTAACTGGCAGCTGGTGATAGAGGATGAGAAAGAACTTTGTAGGGAGATTAGGGCTGGATATCTACATCAAAAGACATATAGATCTGGGAGTTATCTGTAAATCTGTAAATAGATTACAATGAGAGAACCCAGGACAACAGAGTCTTATATATATGTATATATGCATATATGTGCATGTATGTTAGCCATGGTTATACTTACTGTATGCCAGACATTGTGCTAAATAATTTACAATTATTATCTTATTTGATCTTTACAATAACCCTAGGAGTTAAGTGTTATTATTATCCCTATTTTACAGATAAAGAAATTGAGGCAAAAAGAGGTTAAGTCACCAGAGTTACACAGCTGGTAATTGTCTGAGATCAGATTTGAATTTAGGTCATCCTGACTCCAGGTCTGTTACTCTATCCACTGTACCACCTAGCTGCCCAAATATATGTGGGTATGTACATGAATACACATGTGCATGTATATGCTTATAGGTGTATATATACACACACACACACACATATATACACATATATGTATATGTTGTGCACACACATATACATACACACATAAATGATCTAGCAAAGGAGACTAAGTAGATATGGTCAGATAGGTAGGAGGGAACCCAGAAGGGAGCAGTGTTAGGCAAGTTGAAAGAGGAAAGAGCAACCAGAAGAGAGACTTCTCAACTATAGTATGAGATCAGAGGAAAGAACATTGGATTTAACTCTTCCTATGTCATTTGTAACCCTGGAAAGAACTACGTTAAGTGGTGGTGTCAGAAGCCAAACTGTGGGGAGTTCCAGAGGTAGCTTTAGTTAATAAGATCAGAGGATCACAGATCTAGGGCTGGAAGGGTCCTAAGTTTCCCGTCTGTAAAATGAGGAGGTTGAACTAGATGGCTGCTAAGGCTGAGTAAGGTTAAGTGATTTGTTCAGGGTCACAGAGGTAGTAAGTGGCAGAGCTTGGCTTTGAACTCAGGTCATCTGAGTCCAAATCCAGGGCATCCACTAAGGAAGTGGATGTATGGACAACCTTTTTTTTTTTTTTTTTTTGGTAGGAGAAGATTCCTCCTGCATTCACATTTTTTATAGACATCAGAAAATACTGGAAAGTTTTCGTTGTGTAATTTGACCTTTAAAACAAAGTATTTCATATCGATCTTATGTTACTATTGCTTGAAGAATCATTTAGCCAGTGATGGCAGTGATGTCTAAAGCATTATGATATTGTGTTTTGGGACCTTCATTATTTGAATTTCAGTACACTGTATTCAGCAATCTATATAGAATAAGCTCTGAGATGAAAATTAGGAGATCAGGATTTTATTTCTAACAGTATCATTAAGTAGTGATACATGGAGGTCACCTCATATCTTTTGACCTTAATTTTCTGGGCCACATGACCTCTGTGGTTACTTTCAGATCTAAATTTAGTCGTTAAGAGGTCTTTGGTAAGGATGTTGGAAAGGGGAATGTTTTGGAAATTGGGAGTCAGATGTAAGGGACCTGGAAGTGAGTGGGAAGAGAGGGATAGGCAAGAATCATAAATGGCTTTTTCTAGGAATTTGGCTATAAAAGGGAGGAGAGGTATAGTGTACCTCCCTATAAATACAACATATACATTTGCACAACACACACATAAACACACACACATATATATGCATACACACATGTATATATGTCTATATGTCTATGATATAGAGATATATCTATGATAGTATAAATAAGCTATAGTTATATGTGTGTATATAGTTGGCAACAATAAATAATATAAGTTATAGATGTATATATGTTTATGCATATACACACATATATACACATACACACATACCTATTGCTTCTTAACTATAAGAAGCTTTATGTGTGTATGTATATATGCATATATACACACATACCTATAGCTTCTTATTTATACTATTTATTGTTGCTAATTATGTGCTAGTAGGCCATGGAGTATGGTCAGATTGGCAGGTATGGGAAGGGAGAGCCCTGCCACCTTCCTCCACCCATATACCTCTTCTCCTTCAGCCATGATTCCTGTCTTCTTGAAGATATCCCAGACACTCATCTCTTTCTCTTAAAGATGTTGAACCGTGAGACCACACTGGAGCAAGAGGTGTCAAATGAACAGGACCCTCTGGGGAGATACAACATGGATAAGTATAGGAAAAGTAGCTTATATATTGACTAGGTCAAGACATGGCAGATGTGTGCACAAGTAGCTTTACTACCACCCCTACTACTGCTTGTAGGGAGCAAGTGGCAGGAAGGGAAGGAACATCCCTTAGGGCCTCATGCAATGCCCCCATTCCTAACCCCCAGTGTTTGTACATAGCTAGGTATTCACTTCCTTTCCTTGGTGAGACTCAGTCAAAAGGATAGGAAGCCCAGACTCTTGGGAGGCTGGAGGGGATGGGGTTGGCATATGTACCATCTTCTTGTTAGATGCTTCTGAGGCCTCCAGTTCTCTACTTAATCCCCATACTGGGGTTGTCCAACACTTCCCCTCTGTGCCTACGAACCCGGATTTTCCTTCTGTGGAAAATTTTGAGTCACCTATCATCCTTATCCCCAAGTCTTCTTATTGGCCTCCTTCCCTTTGGAGGGGCCTTGGGTAGGGGTAAGGAACCGCCTCAAGGCCACATGTGGCCCTCTAGGTCCTCAGGTGTGGCCCTTTGACTGAATCCAAACTTCACAGAACAAATCCCCTCAATAAAAAGATTTGTTCTGTAAAACTTGGACTCAGTCAAAAAGCCACACTCGAGGACCTAGAAGGTGACATGTAGCCTCAAGGATATGGGTTCCCCACCCCTGGCCTACGGAAATAGAGAGACTGTTGGATAAAGAGATCCTGGGTCTAAAATCCCTAGATACTCGTGGTAGAGAAATGGTGGTGGACAAATATGTTTCACTGAGGAGGCCGGAGTGTTGAAAGTTTTTCTCTCCAGTTATCCCATTAGCCATTTCCCTCAAGCCCCTTATTGCATCACTCTCTAAATTCAACCCCACAGAATATCTTAGGTCTGTCTATCATTGGACTTGAAAGTTAATGCTTTCAAAATATTTAATGGAACCCTAAGCTTTTGGAACTTTAATTGGCTACCCGAGTCTTTAAAACTGGCAAGACCAAGCTGATCACTCTTTTCTGCCTCTTTCTCTGCAGCTCTTGTAAGCTGCATGCAGAGGGTGAAGATCTCAGTTCACCCAAAGCAAGGAGATCACAATTTGGACTGAAAGAAACAGGACTTTCCCTCCCCTGCTCCCTCTGCTTTATCCTGGCTCCAAGAAAGGGGTCTACATGCTTGTTTTTGTTCTGTGTTGTTTGATCTCCCCAGTTCCAGGTGTTGACAGCTTTGGAGTCAGGATAGCAGGCAGAATGGGGCGGCCAACCAGCCTGTCATGGAAGCCCTGGGAAGCCAGAGTTCCTGGTACTCAAGTCCTGATGGGAGTTTTGGACTTGGAAATGGAACTGTGCTCTATAGAAACTAAGCTAAACTGTGAACCTAATTATGTTTCCCTCTCCAGAGACTGAGATGGTGTAGGAAGGAAGAGGATTATGCCTCCCATGTGTTGGGGGAATAAATTAATGTATTTGCAATTTTACCTTTTGAAGTAAATATTTCTTTGTAAAAGTGAATCTGATTGTTACTGGTTAAATGGAACTGGGGTGAAAGGGGACCACTCTCTACATGTGGGGAGGGACAGCAACAATGGGGCAGGAGCCATTAGCAGAAAGCCTAGATGACGCTGCCCCCAAACCCCTTACGGGTCCTAAAGAACCCTGGGCTTAGAGTGAAATCTAAGCATGTGACCTTCCACATGGTGAGGGCTATAGTAATTTGGTACAATATTGTACACCTATTGTTAAGCTAGCAAATGAATTGGGTTTGTTAAGCCCCACCATCTATATCTCTTTTTAATACAATGTCTAATATATTTTTGTGCCCAAGTTAATATTGAACACTAATACTAACACCCAACAATACAGAGTATGGCTGAAACACTCCCAGCTTTATTTTTTGCAGTGGGATTTGGCAACTGATTGAACTGTAGTCATCTGCTTCTACATCTGTAAAATGGGAATTATAGTTATTTTCCACTACTCAAAGAGGGATGTAAAGATTATGAAGATTATCTCCAAACCAGTCTTTATGTATCTTACAGGACAAGTCACTATATTCTCTATATAGAACAAAGAAAATAATCTGTCACTTAAAAAAAGTATACCAAATATTAAAAATGTGTGAGAAGAGCTTTGTTCATTCATGAGAAAAGTGAATTCTTTACAAGTAAGGTTTCCGTTTTTTTAAGTGGTATCTTTATTTTTACATTGTAAAGAAAAAAAGTGAGTTAAATCTTTTAAATGTTGTTTTATTTGTATTGATGCTCAATTCTTTTTTGAATTAAATGGATCAGAGTTCATATGAAACGTAAACACTAAGAATGGGAAAATAGAAGAAAAACAGCTGTCTCTTTCCAGTACAGATAGCCCAGAGCCACTGAATGGTGGAATAGAAGTTGGGGGTGGGGGGTAGAGATGTGGAGAAGGGTGGGGGTAGGAGGTGGAGGGCTTTGTTCTTGCTAAGTAAACAAAGCTAATTTGAAAGATCATGGGGAAACATGCAGAAGGAAAGGGAATGAGAATAGATAGTAAAGGGAAGGTCCTTCTATGATATTTTGCAAAAGGTAAGCTCTTCCTCAGAAGATCTTAAACCAGAAAATAAAATACAAACATCTGAGTACACAATGATACATTCAAGAGTGGTTGCGTCCAGGAAGAGAGTTCACAGTGTCAAACGAAATTAAATAGGATTATGAAGGATAGCCATTTCTCAGAGATAAATAGCAAACAAAACTTTCTTCCATATTACAGACTCTGTGGAAAGTAGTCCCCAAATAAGTAAGTCTAGTGAGTTCTCAGTGAGAGAGAAAATGCCACTAATAGGGAAAAATCCAAATTAAGGAGGTTTATAGTTATCTACAGAGTTTGAGAGGAGAGTAGAAAGAAACCATGAAACTGTGGCTACATCATATCTGAAGAGTCTTCTTTTGCACGTCTCTCCTCCTATAAAATGTTAATGAATTCCTTCATACATTAACTATGTCAGAGGTCAAGTCTATGCACTTAGGGTGTTTTGACTCCTAAGGACTATTTTAATGACGCCTATGTGATGGGACCAGTATTTGCCGGTTCCTTTGTGTGACATGGCTAGATTAAGTCAGACTGACCAAAATGTACTTTGAGTTCTTATCAGCTGTAGTTTTCTAGACAGGAACAGAGAAATAATGTATCTTTTGTAATAGAAAATACCAATAAGTTACCTTTAGAAATCAGTACATAATGTGCTGGTCGTATTCTAAAGTATAGTACAAACTTTTTCTTTTTCCTGTCCCCTAGTTATCCAAATGTCTTGTTTTTCCAGGTTACTTTGTTTTGACATCTTCAGTTCTTGTCTCTTGGAAAGATCCCAAAGACAACTTGGATTTTTTATATATCTGGTTCATGACTAGTTTCAATGAATCTTGGAAGGAAGACAGCTTGTTTTGCCAACTAGTTCTTTTGAATTCTTGTTCCTATACTGTGGTATCCTTGGGTTTGAGACCATGACCATAAGTTTATTATGTGTGTATTTGATATGATGGTGTTGGATGAGATCATCAAAGGTGCCTTGTATGTCTGAAATTCTGTTAATTTATGATACAGACATAAGAAGTTGCTAGGGAGTTTTTGTTGTGCCCTAGGATTATGGACCCAAAGTAGTTTTCATGGATGAGCAGTATATTCATGCACAAAGTGTACACACACACACACACACACACACACGCCAAATCACAACTTAAAGGAAATCTGATTTATATGGGATGAAAATATCAGCAAGTATTTTAGTGCTTTTTGTGTGACCCACCCTAAGTTAGGTACCAAGAGACATATGAGAAAATAAGACATGTTGCCTGTCCTCTAGAAACTTAGAACCTGTATGTGCAAGAGGCAGCTAGGTGGCTCAGTGGATAGAGCTCTGGGTCTGGAGTCAGGAAGACCTGAGTTCAAATGTGACCTCAGACACCTACTAGCTGTGTGGTACTGGGCAAGTCACTTAGCCTTTGTTTGCTTTAAGCCACTGGAGAAAGAAATGGCAAACCACTCTGGTATCTTTGTCAAGAAAACCTCCCATGAGTATGGCCCATGAGGCCATGAAAAATTGGACATGACTAAACAACAACAAATATGTGCAAAAATTAGAGAAAAACAGAATAGAAGGGAGATAATGTGGTATTTAGTATATAGAATGATGGATTTGGAATTGAGGAAGACCTGGGT
Source organism: Vombatus ursinus (assembly GCF_900497805.2). Lineage (NCBI taxonomy): Eukaryota > Metazoa > Chordata > Mammalia > Diprotodontia > Vombatidae > Vombatus > Vombatus ursinus. The sequence continues at coordinate 41,177,173 of NW_020948983.1, read as the reverse complement.
TCAAATACTGATTCTGATACTTCTGTAATGATGTGTAAAATGACCTATGATGTTATTCTGAAGCATTTGAGCAAGAGTAGGATATATTGACTTTAAGCCAGTTTTCATATGACTAGCTACCCAACCAGCATTTTATTTGTGTCCTTTCTCACATTTGAGCCTCACTTGCTTTGCCCAAATTTCAATTCTGTCCTTTGTTGTTGTTGTTGTTGTTGTGTGTGTGTGCGTGTGTCCTATTCTTCTCCTACTGGACCCACTAGAAAATGGTGGGTACAAGTGTTATTGTTTGCATATCATTGAACAGAGAGCTGCCTAAGTAATGGTGGGGAAGAGTGGCAGGGAGGGATAAAACTAGGTTGGGAGTCAGAATACCTGGATTATAATCTTTGAGTCAGTCTTGGGCTCAGAACCTAGCTGCCTGATTATGGATAAACCTATTATTTTTCCATTACTTATATGTCAGGATTGTTGAAAGAAAAATGTTTTATAAGTCTTAAAATACTATATAAACATGAGTTATTTTTTAAATAGTATAATCTGAAATAGGACTTTTGCTTGAAATATTCTTGCTGGTCGTATAAGTAGTTCATATTTTAAGATTTACAATTTTAAGGTTTACAATAAGGTATACAATTACATACATTTAAGGTTTACAATGACTTTTTCTCACAAAATTTCTGATATGGGTAATGCAGGTATTATTATCTCCTTATTAAAGATGAAGAAACTGAGGCCCAAGAAAGTTGTGACTTTTTTACACTTATAGAGCTAATATATGGGAGACAGAGGACTCAAATTGAGCTCTTCTAATTCTAGATACTGTTACTTATTCTGGTATATCATGCTGTTTCTATCTTTGTTGTTTCAGTTGTTTTAAGTCATGTCTGACACTTTGTGACACTTTGTGATTTGGGGTTTTCTTGGCAAAGATATTGGAGTGGTTTGCCATTGCCTTCTCCAGCTCATTTTACAGATGGAGGAACTGAGACAAGTAGGGTTAAGTGACTTGCCCAGGGTCACACAGCTAGTAAGTATCTAAGGCCAGATTTGAGCTCAAGAAGATGAGTCTTTCAGACTTCAGGCCCAACACAGTATCTACTTCACCACCTACCTGCCCTTTTGTTCTTTCTAACTTGGTTAAAATTATTTTGTTTTAGAGGTGACTGCATTACAATTATGGGTTGTAAAATGTGCTCATTTTAAATCAAGTAAATCTTCATTTCATTTTTGATATCCCCACATAGAACCCTTCCTTTGCCTTTTGTTTCAGCAAACATTTACATGTTTAAGTGGTGCTTAAGCTAGTGGTGTGGTAATACTCTGACTTCATTGAACATGTCTAATAGGGGAGCTTTCATTGTCCCATTAACCCCATAAAAGGAATGGTCTTCTCATGTGAAGTAGCCAAGAGAGAGAATGTTTTATTCAAAGAAAACAGACAAATACTTTCAAAACTCAAGATTGAAGAGAGAGCAGCGTGGGCCTCGCTTGTGGTAGACAGGCAAGGGCAACAGTAATTCCGTACATGTTAAGACAACTTCCCATCCTTTTCTAGGGGCTCAATTTCATGCCTAGGTGTTAACACATTTTGATTTCATTCACAAGCATTTCAAACTTGACACAGCAATATATATATATATATATATATTATATATATATGTATATATACACATGTATTTTTGTGTGTATGTGTATATATAAATATAACTATATATACATATATATTTCATAGACCAAGAAGGACTCAACCTCTCAGCAATAATATATACACATGGTTACAATGCATCTATCTCATGCATTTATATATATTATTCACAATGCACACATTATGTATAATATAAACATTTATTATAATACAACATGTATATAAATATATCATTTATGGTATATGTATAAATAATTCATACATGCACATGTACATAACATATACTATTATACATATAATTACTGAGAAGTGAGTCCTTTTTGGTTCTACGAAATTAAATTGGGCTCAGGCCTGGTTGTCCTAAGTTTGATTCATTCTAACAGGCAATGTAGTCAGAAATTGTGGCCATTTTTGAAGATGTATGTTCCATTGATATGTACATCTCTATGCAACGTCTTGGCAGGCAAATTTTTTTTTATAAATTTGAGTTTTTCTGCTAAGTTTTGTGAAATTATTTAAATTCATTTAAACTATAAGTTGTAGCATCTAGTCCTCTTCTCCTTTTTAGGAAATTTTTGGGTACACCATTATTTCTAAACTTTTGGCTAATTATAAACACTTTTTTATACATTTCATGATCATATATTTGAATATGTCAAGAATGATACTACACTGTTAGGGAAGGCAGAAAACAAGTAACCTTGAGTATGAGTAAAATTGGATGATATATGATAATGGAGGTTTTCAAGAACTATAAAAAGTGGGAAATACTTTTAGCTGTAGTGCTTCTCCAAGAAGCGTTGCTTATAGATTTATAAATGATAATACCTGTCATTATTTTTGCTTATTTAGAGCAGTATTATATAGGGAAAGAATATCGGATGTAGGGTTAGGTGACCAGGGTTTGAATCCTGGCTTTGACACTTGGTAATCTATGAGACTAGGCAAATTACTTTAACTTTCTGAACCTCAATTTCTTCATCCATGAAATGGGGATATTAATACTTGTACTTCCTACCTCATGTAGTTGTTGTGAGGAAAGTGTTTTAAAAACCTTAAAATATAGAAATGGAACTTATTGTTGGCATCATTGCTCTAAAGGCTGTAGTGAAAATAAATCACAGGTAAATACATTGTTTGGGCAATGGAAGTACCCTTGATATTTTGGTATTATGATATCATGACATATATTCTGACTTTTATTCAACTTGACTTCCTTTTGCTTATATATTTTGCATATGTACATATATGTACTGGAGTCTATGAAGTCTTAGAGGATTCCATTTGTGCTTAGTTGTAGGGTCTCCAAAGAAGATTTAAAAATTTTAAAGATTCTGATGAATAGAATACTGGAGAAAATATTCACTTTTCAATTTATTAAGGACATGAATATAAAGGAAAAGCTTTGTAAAACTGACCACTGTTCACAGGATCAGAGAGTTTAGAGCTGGGACGGATATCTCCTCTGACTCTCTCATTTTACAGATTGAGGAATTGAGGCACAGCCTACATCATATGGATAGTGATGGGCAGAACCAGAGTTTGAATGCAGAGCTTATGATAAATTAGACTAGGGATTCTCAAAGTGGAGTCTACAGATCCCTGGAGGTCCCAGGGTCCCTCTCATGAGATTAGTGAGATCAAAACTATTTTCAAAATATTAAGACATTATTTGCCTATTAAAATGCTCCTCTCTTTCCAATTACTTAGCTGTTTAAGGTTGGATTTTCTTTATATACTTCAACCAAAACAATATGTCACAATAGACTGAATGAAGAAGCAGATATGAGAAGCCAGCTGTTTTAATTTTCTTTCTTTTTTTTTTTGTGTGTGTGAGGCAATTGGGGGTTAAGTGACTTGCCCAGGGCCACACAACTAGTAAGTGTCAAGTGTCTGGTCTGAGACCAGATTTGACGTCAGATCCTCCTGACTCCAGGGCTGGTGCTCTATCCACTGTGCCACCTAGCTGCCCCCTAGCTGTTTTCAATGAAGCTAGATATTAAAGAGATTTGCAAAAAGATGTAAAACAATGCCACCTCTTCTTACTATTTTTTTTTGTTTGGGAGAATTTAGCAATTTTTCAAAAATATGCTGTTTTAACATGTAATTTGTTTATTATGACTAATAAATATTTTAAAATGTATTAATCTTAATATCTGATAACAGTAAATGTTAATAGAGTTAACACACATGAACAACAGCTCTTCGGGGCCCTCAGTGATTTTAAGAGTGTAAAGAAGTCTTGGGACCAAAAAGTTTGAGAACTGCTGAATTACACAATGAAACCACTGAACAGGAAGGACTCTGAGTGGTAAATGAGACTAATCGAGATCACTTGTTTAGTGTTCCTGCAATATCTGTTTGACTTTATCTCAGACTATTAACAATTGCTTTGAAGGGAAAAGGGAAAAACAAACTATCTCAAATTAGGAGACTGCCGACTTACAGAGTTGGTAGGGAGGGGGTGCTAAAGAAACACAGTTCTGAAGGCACACTCAGGGCAGTGCATCCTTTTGCAATCTGAGGCAACATCCTCCTGCCTTTTCCTAACAAAACAACGTTTCTGCTAATAACTTCTACTTTTACGTGACAAATCAAGCTGTTTAAATTGTCAGATTGCTCCAACACATATCTCTTGGATGCCAGGAAACCATGCTGACATTGTTCCCTGGCAGGCTCAGGGGGTGGGGAGAAAACGGCTCATTTTGTCAACTGGCAAGAAAACAACCCCTCAAAGAAAATTTCCAGCTGGTTACAAAGGATTCTGATAATATGGGGGGGGGGGGAGGCGGGGAAAGAAACAAGTTTTGAATGGATGTGGTATGTTTGCTACATAAAATACAGTCTATTTCCATCCCTCTGACTTCTATAGCTATATGCATAGAGTTCACAAGCGCCCATGCTCAGCCAGGGGGCTGTAATGTCACCTACAGGACCGGCCTTCAGAAGATTGTAGACAATCTCTTTCAAAGTCGCAACTTTCTTCATTGATTTTGACCTGATTCAAAAACACTTGTTCTTTTGTGAAAACAATATTTCCCAATGTGTGAAAAATGAGAATAGAATCAACTGTGTGAAAGCAAAACAATCTTGGCTGCCTTTTGGCATGTGAACAAATATCAATGTTGACACACAACTTGAAACTTTCCTTGTAGAAGTGGCATTCTCATTTCATTGAGATAGCAGAGATGTACAGCACTAGATATTTCCTGGCAAGGTGGTTTCAGCCCTTTCAAGGTAAAGGACAAATATACCAAGTTCAACCCAAAACAGACAATGAAGACACAAATACAAATATGAATACACACTCTGAGTATATGAGCTGCAGGCAGGTACTTATTTACTTTGCATACCCCTATAGGTAGTAGGAGAAACATCTCTTCCCCCAAAGCCACAAGCTTAGTGTTGTCTTTGGCCATCTCTAGTCATTGTGGAAACAATAAATAAGAATTTATTACATGGCAATAATAATCTCTGTGCCTATCTGTCTTACAAAGATGTTATGGTGGCAACAATGATAATAATTAATAATAATAATAATAGCATTCATATAGCATTTTAAGCCTTGCAAAGCACTTTATAAATATTATTCTATCCTCATAACAACTTTAGGAGATAGATGCTATTATTATTCTCATTTTATAGATGAAGAAACTGAAGCAGGCACAAGTTAAATCCAATGCCCAAGGCCACATAGCTAGTGTACGCCCAAGGCAGGGTTTGGGCTGAAGTGGTCTTAATTCCAGACAGTTCACACTCTTGTGCCACCTCACTGCCTCTATTTATGTGTTTATTGGTAAGGGAGTTAGACATAAAAATGCCTTTAGTTCTTAAATGGAAAGACATCTAGGGCACTAAAAATCATTATTAGCACTCCAACATCTGAAATCAGCCAATGAAATGTCTTTGTCCACGTTTCTATACTATTTTTCCTACTGCCATCTGTCACTTCAGCCTTCTCCTTCTACTTCTCATAGTGGTGAGCAAAGATAGCAAGTACTTGCTTCTAACCCAAACACTCAGAGTGATCACTGAATCACAGATTCCCATGGAAACCAATCCAAAGGAAGGATGGAAGACTGGGATCTCTTTCTAATCTAAACTTCTATGATTTATAAATCTGGAGTGATTTCTTTTAAACTCATGGCAGTTGACTGCTATACAAGCTGCTTTAGTTAAGAAAATGCTTCCTTCTCCTTCAGTATTAAAACCATCCACAATCTGGTCCTAATCTATGTCTCCAGCCTCATTATATTTTACAGAATCTCTCTCACTCTGCAATCTACCTAAGATGGACTCCTCTCCATTTACTTTCTTGAACTTTTTGTCTCCCATTTCTGCAGTGTATTTTCTCCTCACCTTCATAACAAAAATCCTCTCCATCACAAAAAACAAAACATAATAAAACAAAAAAACTTCTCCAGCACAGTGGGTCAGACCTGGGGTCTAGGGTCAGGAAACCCTGAATTCAAATCCTGCCTCAGATGAGTATTAGCTATATTACTCTGACTTAACCTCTCAGCCCAAGCTTCGTCACCTGTAAGAATCTACCTCTTGTTTAACCACCTTGAGTTTATTCTATATATACCTGTGCATTATGTTGTCTTCCCTTTTAGAAAGGAAGGTCATTGAGAGTAGGGGTTGCTCATTCTTTGCATTTGTATTTGACACAATGCCTGAAACATAATTGTTGCTTAATCGATTCTTTTCGATTGATTCTAAACATTAATTCATTATAATTACAGCCATTTGTATCATATGAGAATATTATTATTCCAGTTTTAGCCTTAGGAAGAATGAGTCACAGTATATGTTTGTATGTGTGTATGTGTGGGTTGGAGTGGTGGAGGGAGAAGAAATAATAGACAATGTTAAATTTGTTTTATTTAATAATTGGATTTCTGAAAAGTATGTAAAAGCAATTTTGTCTACTGAGTCATTTTTTAAAATGGAGAAAGGGAACTATTTTTTCTTCCCCTTTCCTTTCTTAAAAAAAAAAGCAATTATGTAGGAAGTTGTATTGATAACCCTTTGTTTTTCACACTACAGTAAATATCCAGGATAATCTCTCCATTGAACCATCCTTTGTAACAAAGAAAATATAGGCAAAACCAATCAACTGAAAAAGAAACCTCATCTGACGGTGTATGTAGTGTCCTGCCCCTCTATTTTCTCACCTCTCTACCAAAAGGAGTTAAAGATGTTTTATCATCTACTTCCTGGGATCAGGATTGATCACTGTAAATAATCTGACTTTGGTTGACTTTTTGTGAGTTTTTTTTTTAAATAACATAATTGTAGTGGTTTTGTTTATTTTCTAGTGTTGCTTACATAAAAATATTTCCATGCTTCTTTGAATTTCTCTTTATTTGATAATTCTTACAGAACAATAATACTCCATTACATCTACATATAACGACCGGTTCAGATATTTTCCAAGTGTTAAGTACCCTCTTTTTCTCATTTTTTTTTCTATCACAAAAAGTGCTACTATGAATATTTTGGTATATAGGTGACCTTTCTGTCTTTGGATCCACAGGTATGAGCAGATTAGTGATTTTTCTTGCAAAATTTCTAATTGTTTTAGGAAAAGTTGAACTAGGTCACAGAAGAGCTGCCCTTTTCAAAGGTGGCAACTTAGAATCCTTCTGTAAAATGAGTAATCATCCCCTGATTTATCTATTTTATAAATTAGAATTAAGCGTATTAGTTTTTTTTTTAAAGAGAGGCTTAGAGAAAGATTCAAAAGCAAAGAAATCACAAGAAATTTTATTCTGCTTTTGTTCTTAAAATTTGCTTTTTTTTTGCTTCTCCCCCTCACTTCCCTTCTCTTATTGAAAAGAAAAATAATATTTTCATGACTGAATACATACATATATATGTATATATATGTATATATATACGTATATATACATATACACATATATATGTTAGCTCTAAATTTCTTTGTTCCTTTTTGCCCCCTTTGCATCTCTATGAGGGGGAAAAATAAGCCAGTCTTTGCCCTCAAGGAGGATAAATCCTGTCTTAAATTGTTAGGGCCTCCCACTGTTAGTTATTTTGTATGTGTGTATATCTTGTTTCCCAAAGGAAATTGTCAACTTGTCAAAACATGGGAGTCTGTCTTCTTAGTATCCTCTACCTAAAAATGTGAAGGTCTGAGAAAAGAAAAGAAAGATCTAGAAGGAATGGAAAAATATAAGGGAAAAATTTGTTTTCCTTAAGGAAATGATTTTTTTTTGTAAAAAAATTGAAAGTTTTTTTTTTTTTGGTAAAAACCAGAAAATACACCCCCATCCTTTGTGCCTTCATTTGGACATAGTTAAACAATGGATGAAGAGAAAAGACAGAATCACTGTGGAAAACCTAGCACTAATTATTATTATATCTTTGCTCAGTGTTTTCTTTTTAAAGCAATTGAGAGAAAGCAATACAAGGACATCACAAAGAATCCGTGGATTGGAATAAGCATGTGAGTTGTGTTACCCAGAGGTCTACAATGGGGAATTTTGTAATGACCAAGATATTCGGATGTCCTTATTTGTCAGAAATTGTCTTAGTATCATATAAGCAATAGGACTTGGTACTTATCAATCAGTGTAGTTCAGCCTTATAGATGAAGCACCTCCTCAGATTTCACGTAGCACTTAGTCTGGCCCTTTCTTTTGAATGTCAATCATCTTATCATATCTAGAACACTGACACTCCTATTTTCTTCTTGCAAGAAGGTACTGTCATGCCATGATTTGCCAGCAAGAACATTTTAGGCTTTAAGTTTTACAAAGTATTTTGAAATCCCCAAATGTATAATGTTATAGTTATTTCTTTTTTTTTTTTTTTAGTTCAATGCTAAGTTTTATTGGCAAACAACAGGTAAGAGAGGGAGAAGAGGAAGGGAGAAAAGGAGAGGGAGAAGGGGACCCAGTATACAACTCAGACACATGTAAAACTCAAACTCATTTAAGGTTGCTGCTATGTTGGGGAGGACGGAGACATGGGTCCCTTGAGCTGGGACAGTGTGCTCCAATGGGAGCATGAAGCTTCTGCAGGAAGAGAATGTGGGTCCCAAGTGCTTTTCTGAAAGTGGGATATTTATACACTCATTTTGGGTGGCCACCTGGAGCTGGCCTAACTGCCTGTCAGGGCTTGGGGCACACAGGATTTTGGGGGGGGTACATAGGTGCAGGAAAAAAACCAAACTGTTATACATACGTACACTAACCTCAAAAATATTATAGTGAGGACTTTTCCATGATTCTATAAGCTTACAGTCCCTCTTAAGGGGAGACTCATGATGGCCTGATGACCACCAGGGCTAATCTTACAGCAATGGTTTCAATGCATTGATTCTATGACCTTTAGCTCCCCTTAAGAGGAGATTGTCATGATCACCAGGCCCAATCTTTTAATAATACCACTCTTTTAAAAATTTTTTTTTATTTTGAACATGTATTTTTAAAACTTTGGGTTACAAATTTTCTCCCTTCCTCCCTCCCCACCCACCCTCATTGAAAAGGCAAGCATCTCGATACAGGTTGTAGATGTATAGTCATGCAAAACACTTCCATAGTAGTCCTGTTGTGAAAAACTAAGTATATTTCCCTTCATCCTATCCTACCCCCCCGTTTATTCTACTCTCTCTTTTGACCCTGTCCCTCCTCAGAAGTGTTTGGTCTATGAGCACTCTTTTCTGTCTTTTCTGTCTTTCTGTCTTGGAACTGTGAGGAGGATTTCCTCTCTACCTCCACTACAAGCTCCACCACACTAGAACTCCTCCTCGCCCCAGGACCAACACCCCGAACTGTGACCCAGATCCAAGCATGGGCAAAGCAAGAGAATCCTGCACCAGCAGAGAGATCCCTGCAATCCCCCTCTGATCAGCTACTCGATTCCCCCTCAGTCTGTGGGTCAGAAGCTCAGGAGGCAGCCTTTGCCCCCGTCGAGCTTGGGGACTGGAGCTGAGACCACCGGCTTCTATCTCTCCCTGCTGACACAGACTTTTCCCACTGACCTTCCAGGTTGTCTTTGGCATTCATGGGTTGAGAAGTCTGGAAACCGCCACAGCTGCCCAAGATTCAGTCCTCTGAGGCCTGCTCCAGGGTCGCTGTGGCCTGTGCTCCCATACCGAACTGCGCTCCTCTCCCTGCCCAGCGCGATATACCTTTCCGATCAACTATCCAGGCTGTCTTGGGCTGGAAATTTGTTTCACTCTGTCTTTTTGTGGATTCTGCTGCTTTAGAATTTGTTTAGAGCCATTTTTTTTTACAGGTATTTGGAGGGGTTTGGGGGAGAGCTCAAGCAAGTCACTGCTTTTACTCCGCCATCTTGGCTCCGCCCCCTATAGTTATTTCTTTATATTTCTTTACTCTAACACAGTGTCTGTCATATAGTAGGAGCTTAATAAGTGTTCATTGAATTGAACATGTCTCATGCCTACTATGAACGTTTTGAGGGCAGAGATTCAGTGTCATTTTCTCTCTCTATATTCGTAATGCCTAGCAAGGAGACTTGCTTATAGTGAGAGTTTAATAAATATTGGTTGGATTTTAGGACAGTTTTGTCAATTCAGTTTCAATCCAATAGAGTACCAAGTTTTGAGTTAATAATAGTAATAATAATGATAATAATAATAATAATAGCTAACATTTATTAGTGCTTACTATGTGCCAAGCACTGTGCAAAATGCTTTAAAATTATTATCCCATTTAATCCTTGCAACAGTCCTGGGAAGTAGATACTATTACTACCCCCATTTTGTAGATAAGGAAACTGAGTCAAATAGAGGTTAAGTGACTTGCCCGGGCTTACACAGCTTGTAAGTGCTTGTGGCCAGATTTGAACTTAGGTCTTCCTGACTCCAGGCCTGACTCTCTATCCACTGTTACCTAGCTTCTTATGGTTAAGTTCAGTACTTTTTTGTTTAATCTGTCAATATTACTGATTAAATTTTATTGATTATTTGGCACCACCATTAATAACTTATATTTATATGGTACTGTCCAATGACAGTATCTGTTAATATCCTTTTTTAATATGTTGAGATGATGCTGGGTTCTTGAAAGTTATGCCAGCAGAACATAAGCTATGCCAAGTACTCCCATTCTGAAAAAGGCTATGAATAAGGGCCCAATGAAGGACAATATATCTGAGAGATTGTGTGGAGGTTAGTAACCACTGGACTTAGAAAGGGGAAATGAAGCATAATGCTCAAGAAAATCATCTAAGTTTTTTATCAAATATTTCTACTTTAGTAGCACTTGGCTCTCATTAGTTTGAATTAAGAAATTAGATTGTGAGTTTAGCTTTTCAAGTAGATTTGTGACCACGCTCAGTGAGCTCATAACATAATTGTGTGTTATTCATATTTGGTACAAGATGGGCTAATTCCCAAGATTCCTCTCCCCACCCCAATACTAATATAAGTCTGTTTTCTTTATCATTAAAACAAAACAGAACAAAATGAAACTGAATTCTTATTGTTAATGTCAATTTCAAATAATCTGGAATTATTCAACAGAAATAACAGGGAGTGTATGAAATGGAGGCTTCTTAAAATAGGGAGCAACTGTATTTACTAGTAGAAAACAAAATCTTTGAATCTAAGTGAAAATATTTAATGCATGTGATTAATGTTGCTATATAGACATGCTGGAAGTTTTTAAACAAACAGGCTGCATTAAATTTTTAGTCCTGGGTACATACAATGGAAAATGGATAATCATTAATCAGGGCATGTAACTTACAGAGCACTTGGAGCATTAGATAGCCTTGACCAAATCACATAATGCATGATGAAACCTAGAGATTAGTGATTAGTGACCCTAGTGATGCTTTTCTAAATCTCTTCTAGCGCACACTGGAGAATGGTGAAGCAGTGTTCTAATTGGGCACATCTGGATCCTCAATGGAAGTCTCTCCACTCTTCTTCAAGTGACTCACATTTTTATGTCCCCTGCAATTATTTCTGTGGTGCCATTAGCACAAAATTCTTCATAGAGCTCCATTCAGTTCCATAAACTGAAATTCAAAGATTGCTTATTGCTAAATTTTCTTTCAATGAACTGAGTCCCATGCTTTAAACATTCCAGTCACTGTGTGATTTTGCTCTTTATGAGTCTATATGCAGTATTCAAATATAGAAGAGCATACACATATTGCATATTACATAAACATAACATAAGTAGACACTGAATCTAAGAATTTTCCCCTCAGGGTGTTATCTTAATAGGATGGTACTTAGGTTCGGCTATAATATTTAGTGGTGTTTGGAACTGCATCCATCTTTTGTGGAGGAAATAGGTTTTAATTTTCTCCTTAGAGCAAGAGATAGCTTCAAACTCAGCTGACATTTTGGATTGCCTTTTTTTCCTTCTCCTTTGGTTAAGTGTTGAGTGAAAGAAGTAGGCAGCAGCTTGTAACTCCCTGGTCCGTGCCATGCCAATGTTTCACTATTTCCAATGACAGCTTCTTGGGGATGACATCAATATGCAATGGTGGTTTCTCATTTTTTTTTTTAGCCGGAGGCAAATGAATACATTATCCATCAGTGAAGCATGGGGCAAACAGATCTATAACTCGGGGGTGATTGGGATTCCACACGCGCATGGGGGTGTGAGTTTGCTTCAGAACTCATTTTCACTGATGCTGACACACAAGACACCCCTCAGAGACCTGTCTATCAAACTGTAACATGCTATGCAGAAAAATTAGATTACTCATGCTAAGAGAAAGGGGCAGGAGGAGATGGTAATTTAAAAATATCCCCTTAAATGCTATTACATTGGTATTTACAAAGCAAATGAAATCCTGAAGAAGGAAAACAATCAAGCTACCTAGATATGGCTGTCTATGTATATGAAGATTCTTATACGAATATGTAAGGTCATGAATAGATGCGTGCACACACAGAGTATATGGGACTCTTTTTTTTTTTCCCTTTTAACTTCATTTCAAAACTCCTGAAAGGATCATTTCATTTACTGCAATAGATAAATTCACTGTTTTACTATTATTGTTTTATTACTGCCCTTGCAAATCCCCAGCCTAAATATCCATTATCCATATCCAAATATCCATTATTTCTCTGTGCTTTGCAATTGATTGTTTTTTGTCTTTTAGAACAGAGGTTGGGGGAAATACTTAGCAGTGCTTATTATAAAAATGCATCGCAAGGTTCCACATTTCACTCCAAGTGTCTGTGTAGTTTCTGAAGAAAACAAACGTGTCAAAATAGATTAATATGAAATCCACAAGACAAACATTATATGCAGCTACGTGTGGACTTGCCCAATACAATCTATTTCTTTAATAAAAATACAAAGTAGTGTAACACACTTAGTGATGAAAAAAATACCTAGGGCTCAACCAAAGCACATAAATCAGCATGAGGAACAGTGCTGGGAAAAGTGATTTTAAAAGAAACTCAGGGAAGCATAAAAGTGACTTTAGTTAGAAACAGACCTGGACAAATGTGGAAGGTGGAGTATTTCAGAGAGCAACTGAGGACTGTTTTTATAGCAACAGATAATAGAAAGACTGGGGGAGGTTAAGATTTTTATTCTAGTAATGACATGACAATGTCAGGCTCTTTGGAACTCTCTAGGATATGTCTAGGAATGTTAATTGAACAGTTGAATGCCTGGCTAGCAGAATCATTGTATAGATTTGCTGAAAATGGCTCAACTGCAAATTTCTGTTGCCATCGATGTAGGAGAGGTGGGATTGTTGTTGATTTGCAGTCATATAGACCGTCACATTTGAAACCTTCCACTAAGTTTACTTCTTGTCTCTTATTTATGATAGGTTTCTGTTCTTTCCTGTTCTGTTTTAATTGATTTATTTATTTTGATCCAAGCTATGGATTATATATATCAATTCCCAGGTGAGTAAACCCCCTTTCTCACGCAGATCAGTGACTGTTTGGAAATTTAGAGTAATAGTGATCTGTTTAGAGCATGGAGAGGGTAAGTCACTGGCCCAGAATCAAGTATGCATTATGTGTCAGACAAGACCTGATCTTAGTGAGCCTCACTGGGAAGGCTGTTTTCTATTCACTAGGCTTCTCTTTCTTTTGAGGTAGAACAAAAGTTATTTTATCCAGAATTGTTTCTACCTGAAAACTATTAACTGACACATCTATCCTTTTCTGGTAGAGTAAAAACTGATGAACCTGATTATTCATTCAATGGATATTTATAAAGTGTCTACTGTATACAGTGTATTGTGAAAAAAGTGCTGAAGAACATAGAAAAGATGAATAAGGCATGGTCCTTATTCTCGAGGAAATCGCAGTCTACCAGGAAAAATGAGACAGTTACATAGGAGGTTCTTAATACATGTTTATTGACTAGCTGGCAAAGCTAAATATATATAATGCATTTGAATGATATATGCATAAAGGAGAATAAAGTGGTATTATAATAAATGAGAAGTTACTTTTAGCTGGGGATTAACAAGGGCTTCATGGGAGAGAGTTTGAAGTGGGTCTTGAAAGATGATTACTTTGTTAATAGGCAGAGATGATGATGAGGAATTCCAAGGATAAGGCCCAGCACAAACTAAGGCAGAGAGGTTGGAAAATGTGGCACATGTTTAAAGGATGGTAAGTAAGCCTATTTATATGGAGCATAGAGATCATGAATGGAGTAATGGGGGATTAGGATGAAAAGGTGGGCTAGGTTTAGATTGCAATCACTATCTTATATGCTAGGTTCATGAAGTTGGTTTTCATTTGATAGGCAATGGACATGGAGGTTATTAATGAAAGTTAAAGTTATTCATTATGTCTGTGAGCCAATAAGATAATAGAATAGATTTAGACTAGTTATAAGGGACCTTAGAGGTCAACTGTATGGTGGTGTCAAACTCAGAAATGGGAGCTGCTCAGTCACATATAAGGGTCCCTGTGGGTTGTATAATCACTTAGAAAACCACACATTAACATCATCTGTGTTCTGCTGTATTTTTATTTAGCTCACTAAGTTTTTCCCAATTACACTGTAATCTGGTTTGGGCTGCACTCTGGAGTGTTGCCAGTTGCACGTCTGATAACTCTGATCCAGTCCCATTTCTTCCTGTTACAAGCCTAGAGAAGTTGTGATCTGCCCTAAGGCACTCATGTAGTTGTTGGTAGAGCCAGAATTTAACCCAGGTCCTCTGACTTCAAAGCCATAGCTCTTTCCATTACACTGTGCTATCCCTCACAGTCTGGCAGCTATGGATAGATTTGATTAAAGAGACATGAGTCTGGAAGTGGAAAGACATTGAGACAGTGCAAGATGCTGAACTGCTTTATGGATCAAGGAATATTAAATCATGTTCAGAATAATTCTTGCCGTGTATTCTCATTTTTAAAAATTGCCAAAAGAGATGTTCAACTAATTTCCATTCAACACATTCTTATTGAATGCTTCCTACTGTGGTAGGCACTACAGGAAAGACAAAAGAAGCTTGACACCTGGTTTCTATTTTCAAAAAAATATATACTCTTGTTACGGGGAGGAAAAAAAACCATACCATAAAATAGGCACATAGCACAAAGGAAGAGATGGTGAAGATGAATATTGCTGATAATAAGGGTTCCAGGAATTCTGAAAGGAGAGAGTGACCATTATATGCTGGAATGGTCCGGGAAGTATTTATGAAGGAAGACAAATTTGAGTGGGACCTTGACTGATGCGTAAGATTTGGATATGGAGAGAAGAGATGGGATGGCATTTTTCACTGTGGTAAGAACATGAGCAAAATTATGGAGATAAGGATGAATGTATCATGTTGGAGAGATAGTAAAGACCCGGACTGACTGGAGCCCAAGATTCATATTGTGCAGCAATGAGAGGTAAGGTCATATAGGTAAGGTAGGGACAAATTATAGAGGGCCTGAATAATGGCAAGAGTAGATTATGCTTATGTGTGCATATCCCCCAAAAGACTGGGAACTCCTTGAAACAGAAGATTTGCCCTATATTTTGGTATCAATAAAAAGATCTATTTTTTTGTGGAAATTAAATATAATAATTCATATAATAGATGCTTTATAAATGTTTATTGAATTACAGGTAGTAACCTGGAGTCCTGGATTTGGAATCAGGAAGACCTGAGTTTGAATTCTGCCTCAGAAACTTAATAGCAGTCTGATGCTGGCCAAGTCATTTAACAGCCTCAATTTTCTCATCTGTAAAATGGAGATAATAATAGAACCCACCTGAGAAGGTTGTTATGATGATCAAATGAGATAATATATATAAAGTGGTATGTAAATTCTAGCAATTATTATTACTATTATTTAACTAGCTAGAAATGTAGTCTAGAAAAATGGAAACAAAATGGAAAAAATTCAAGGAAAGTGGCTATTTTTTTTTTTAGGGAAAAATCTACAAAAGTTTTTCTGAAATTAATAGAAGGCAATTAAAAAAAATCCTACTATTTCACCCCAGGGCTTCACCTATACATAGTAAAATAACACAAACAGAAATCACTGTGGAAAAGCTGAGATACCTGATTATAAGTACTTTTTTGGCAATAAAAGACCCTGAAAGTTTTTTGAGCTAGGCAATTATGCAATGAGGGTAATAAAAGATTAATCTGGCAGCATTGTATAGGGTGCCTTAGACTGAAGAGAGTCCTAAAACAGGAATGCCAATTAGGAGACTGTTTCAACAATCCAGGTGAATAGTAAGAACAACCTTGACATGAGTGGTAGAAATGGAAAGAAAATGATAGACCTGAGAGGCATTTCAAAAGAAGAATCAGTAGAGCTTAGTGACTGATTAGGTCTTGGGGACAAAGAAGAGATTAAGAAAGAAATGACTCCCAGATTTCTTAACTGGGTGACTAAGTAAATCATGATGCCATTGACAGAAGTAAGAAATTCAGCAGGAAAAACTGGTAACTCTTCATTAACCAAAATATTTTATGTATATCTCTCTATACCTTCTGGTGACCTCCAGTTTCATATCTTCAACTGAATGTCAGAAACACCTCAGACTGGATGTCCAGTAGACTTCTTAAGCTCAACATGTCCAAAACTTTAACTCATTATCTTTCCCCCCAAACCCTTCCCACATCCAGACTTCTTTAGTACTTTTCAGAGTATCAACATCCTCCCTCTCCCCTAGGCCCACAATCTAGGCATCATCCTCTACTCCTGACACTATCCCACCACTCCATATCTATTGCCAAGGCCCATCAATCTCATCATTGCAATACCTTTCAAATACATGCCCTTCTCTCCTCTGATACTGTCTCCCCTCTAGTGCCGACCCTCATTACCTCATGCCTGGACTATGGCAAAAATCTGCTGTTTGGGCTGCCTGCCATTAATGTCTCCCCACTCCACTTCAGTCACCAAAGTCATTTTCCTAGCACGGGCCTGACCAAGTCACCTTCATACTCAATTAACTCCAAGGGCTCCCTCTTACTATAGGATCAAATATACAATCTTTTGTTTGTATTCGGAACACTCCATAACTGAAGCCTTTTCCCACATTGCCGAGTATTTTTACAACTTACACCTCCCCCTTCCTACCTGTCTCAGTGACACTGGCCTCCTTGGCTGTTCCAGGGAGAAGACATATCATCTTTTAGCTCTAGGCATTTTCTCTAGCTTTCCTCCATGCTTGGAATGCTCTCCCTTCTGCTCACTACCTTCTGGCTTCCCTGGATTCTTTCAAATCCCAACTGAAATTGTAATGTCTACAGGAAGCCTTTTCCTATCCCTCTTTATTCTCCTATGTCGCTCTGTTGATTATTTCTCGTTTATTCGATTTTAGCTTCTTTGTACTTATTTGTTTGCTTGTTGTCTCTGCCATTATATTATAAGTTCCTTGAGGACAGGTTTTTGATTTTCATTGTATCCTCAGCACTTAGCACAGTGCCTGGAACATAAGTGCTTAATAAATGTTTGATTGACTGACCCACTCTGACCATCTGGCTAGTGAAACATTTTTAATAATCCTTTTGGTCCTAAGTTGGCTCAACATAGGCAAGCTTCCTAACAATTAGAACTGTTTGAAAATAAATAAAAATAGCTAGCCTTTATATAATACTTTACAAATATTATCTCATCTGGTCCTCACAATAACCTTGGAAGGCAGGTGCTGTTGTCCCCTTTTTACAGATGAAGAAACTGAGGAAGATAGCATTGTATTGACTAATCTAGGGCCACAAACTAGTAATTATATGGGGGTAGATTTGAATTCACATCTTCCTGACTTCAGGCTCAGTATTTTATTGACTGTATCACTTTGCTCCCTTGTGAATTAGTGAATCCCCTGTCATGGTGTTCAAATAGAAGTTAGATTACCATTGGCTAAGAAATTTACATATTGTATTGATCTAGTGATATGAAATTAGATCAGATGACCTCCAAGTTTCCTTCTAGTCCCTTGATTCTATGTACCTAATTGAAAATGGAATGATAAAAATTATTGAAAATTTTTCTGGATGATTATTGGAATGGGGTTCAGGTTGGTAATTTCATTGACATGAGAAACTTCATTAATGCAGGTGGGCAACTCTTTTCTAACTTAGTCTCAGATGGTTAATTTGGGGCACTAAGAGGCTAAGCCTTGACCATGATCAAATGGCCAATATGCACCAGAGGCAAGACTTGAATCCAGGGCTTCATAACATCAAAGCTAGCCCTCTTGTCACTAAACCTCATTGCTTATATGATTTATATACCTAGTAATCTCTAATCCTGAGACAAAGAAAAATCACTGAGATTTTCCAGGTAAATTGAGTAAACATAAATCTCCTTCTCTTACCCCCAAATTATTTTATCTGGATAGTTGCTCTCAGTCTTCTGATTGCTTGGATAAGAGGGAGTGTTTTTTGTTGCATTTCTAGTACATTCTGAGGATACATTGCTATAGTTCTCTTAGCACATATCTCAGCTAGAAATTCATAGGCTTCTCTTTCTTTGGTGAGCATGGGTAGAATGAAGTTTTTCTTGATAGGAAGCAGGCAACTCAGGGCAGCTTTACAATGTCTTTAATCCATAAAGATTCGTCACTACTGTAGCCAAATTAATTTTCTTCCTTTTCTTTTTCCTTCTCCCTGTACCCTCTCTTCAATCACAACAAAAGGGAACTAGAGTGGGAAACAATAGTTACATAAATGGGAGTGTATAGATGAAAGAGTTAAAGAAATAATTAGAATCTTTTCTAAAAACATTGTGTTTAGGTACCAAGAGAGATCTAACTCAAATCTATGCAATAAACATGCATGTAGATTTTACGTGACTATTTAATCTGCTATTAAACACAAACAACATATTTTTCATAGCAACCCCCAGCAACATGGTCTCCATATGCTGCTTTAGTAATAAAAAGAATACTATCCAGAAGAGACATAGTTACCAATATAATGGAAATGACAATAACATGCCAAGAGTTTTAAGAGAAAATCACAAATTTTTCATGAGCTACCCTTTAAAAAGTTTGTATATTTTGTTTGTTTTGTTTCTTGGGCTGCCCTGGCCAAAGAATTCATCATTTTAGGTCTCATCTCTACTAGGCTGGTCCTTGGGCTATAGATCAGAGACTATGGGGATTACCATGATGGTAATGGAATAACTAAAAATGGGGGAGAGGTTTCTGACAGTTTATAAACATTAACTTAACTGTAGCTACTCTAACATTGTCAAAAACTACTTAGCACCTTCTATATATAAGGCACTGTGCTATGTGCCAGAAGTGTGACATCTTTGCCCAATGACCAACTAATTAACATACTGTTTGAAGAACTGAACTGACCTTAACATAACATGGAAAAATCTCTCCATTAAAAAAAAAAACCATAAGAAAAAATAGAAGTTCTGCTAAATAGAAGGAATGACTTACAGGTTCTCCTCAGAGAGGCAAATAAAAGACTTGGCAAAGGTGGTTTCATCCTGTTCCCAAAGGCAACAAGAAATATCATTTCATAGAATACTTGGTTATCTCATCCTGCTGTATTCATGAAAAGCGTAAGAAAACAAAAAGACCACCATGAATACAGCTGCAACTTATATGCCAACATCTGTTGTAGAGAAGGAAAAGGCAGGACAATTCTGTGAAGAAGGTCCTTTAAATCAAGTTAAGCTATCCTTTGATACACTGACTTCACTGTGAGGGTGAGCAAGGTGAATGAAGGAATATGGCTAAACACATGTTGGAGACTTGAGAAGCCAAAGGCTTGTAGACTCCTCGGAAATTTTACAGTATGCCTATATGTAATGGATACTTTCTTTCAAAAGGTAATCTGGGGGCTTTGGAGGGTATAGCCAAAATGGCAGTGTAGAGGAAGCACTCAGTCGAGCTCTCCTAATATTCCCCTCCAAACAACTCTAAATAATGCCTCAAATAGAATTCTGGAGTGGCAGAGCAACAGAAGCTTGGAGTGAGATATTCTTCTAGCTCAAGACAACTTAGGAGGTCAGAAAGACAGATTTATGACCTGGGGATGGAGGCTGGCCTAGAGCTCATATGAGTCAAATACTAGTACTAGGTGGTGGTGACAGAAGCAGCAGAAGTTTTAGGAGCTCTCAAACCAAGTAAGGGGACTTGGTGACTGATCAGAAAGAGATTACAGGGGACCCCTGTATTACCACTGGATGCAAGCCCAGACACTGTTTGGTAACTCCATTGCCTATACACACTTCCGGGTCATAGTTCAAGGGCAGAGAGTACCACCTTTGGCCAAGAGGGAGTAGAAGCCCTGAAAAGCAGTATTGCTTGGAGGGGCAGTAACAATTTTTGTCTCAAGAGATCATGTACTCTGAGGAATAGTATCACTTTTTGGTCCCAAGGAAGCAGGGGCCCTGAGACAGTATTGATTTACAATCCCAGGAGACCAGAGGCCCTTCCAGATTAAGGATCAGAGTGCAGATCAGGAGAACTATGACCACACCTCTCTCCAGATCATACCACCTTGAAAGCACCAAAAACCAAAGTCCAAACCCTTATAAATAGCTCTGAAAACAGAAGTGAGAAAAATCCTGAAATGTGAGACAGTGCCTTCCCATGCTGGCAACAGAGCGCAACTTTAACATAAAACTCAAAATCAAGAATTAGGGTAGAAAAATGAGCAAACAACAACAAAAGAAGCTGACCATACAAAGCTAATATGGTGACAGGGAACATCAAGACAACTCAGAAGAAGACAATTAAGTCAAAACAGTTACAAGCAAAGCCTTAAGGAAAAATATGAATTGGACACAAACCCAAGAAGAATTCCAGGAAAAAGCAAAAAGAAAAAAAAAACTTTCAAAATGAAATGAGTGAAAGAGAAAAAAATTAGGTAAAGAAATAAGAATGAAGAAAGAAGATTATGAAAAGACAATTAACAGCTTGACAAAAGAGGCCAAAAGCACTGAAGAAAATGACACCTTATAAAACAGAATTGGCCAAATGAAAGAAAAAGGTACAAAAATTTACTGATGAAAATAACTACATAAAAGTAGAATTAGACAAATGGAAAAAGAGGTACAAAAGCTCACTGAAGAAAATTATTATTATTATTATTATTACATAGCAAGTGGGGTTAAGTGACTTGCCCAGGGTCACACAGCTAGTAAATGTCAAGTGTTTGGTCTGAGGCCAGACTTGAACTCAGGTCCTCCTGACCTCAGGGCTGGTGCTCTATCCACTGTGCCACCTAGCTGCCCCAAAAATTATTCTTTAAAAATTAGAATTGGACAAGTGAAGCTAATGACTCAACAAGATATCAAGAAAGAATAAAGCAAAATCAAATGACTGAAAAAAGTAGAAGAAATGTGAATTATCTCATTGGAAAAAACAACTGACATGGAAAATAGATTGAGGAGAGATAATTTAAGAATTATTGAACTATCTGAAAGTCATGATCAAAGAAAGAACCTAGGCATCATATTTCAAGACATTATCAAGGAACACTGCCCCAATATATTAGAATCAGAGGATGAATAAAAATTGAAATAATGCATCAACCACCACCTGAAAGAGATCCCCAAATGAAAACTCATAAGGGTAATATAACCAAATTTCAGATCTCCCAGGTCAGAGAAATATTTTAAACAGTCAGAAAGAAAGAATTCAAATACCATGGAGCCATAACCAGGATCACACAAGATTTAGTAGCTACCATGTTTAAGGAGTGGAGGACTTGGAATATGATATTCCAGAAGGCAAAAGAATTGGGATTACAATGAAAAATAATCTATCCATCAAAACTGAGCACAATCCTTCAGTGGAAATAATGGATCTTTAGTGACATAGAGGACTTTTAAGCATTCCTGATGAAAAGATGAGAGCTGAATAGAAAATTTGACTTTCAGATAAAAGATTCAAGAGAAATATAAGAAGGTAAACATGAAAGAAATTATCAGGGACTCAATAAGGTCAAACTGTTTACATTTCTGTATAGGAAGAAGATACATGTAACTTCTATTATATTGGGATGATGTAAAAAAATAGGTAGGCAAGAAAGAAGGGGGAATGGGGAAAATTGGGAATGAAAAGATTGGAAAAAATATCTCATAAGATATTGAAGAAATGGGAAAGGATGGGGAAGAATGGGGAAAATTATCTCACATAAAAGAGGGATGCAAGTAAGAGCTTTTACAGTAGAGGAGAAAATGGTGGTGGTGGTGGTAAATGCTTGAAATTCTCATACCTAAATTGGTTCAAAGAGAGAAAAATATATTTACATACTCAACTAGTAATAGAAACATATCTTAACTAACAGTAAAGTAGGAGGGGAATGGGTTAAGAGAAAGGGGGGATGATGAAAAGGAGGGAAGATAAGAGAAGGCACTAGTCAGAACAGACTTTAGAGAAGGGAAAGGAAGAAAGGAGAAAGAGATGAATAAACAGAAGAAAATATGGATGGAGGGAAATGTACAGTTAATGATCATGACTGTGAATGTGAATGGGATGAATTCACTCATAAAACAGAAATACATTGCAGAATGGATCAGAAATAAAAATCCAACAATATGTTGATTACAAGAAACACACTTGAAACAGAGAGACAGAATTAAAATATGGAGCTGGAGCAGAATCTGTTACATTTCAGGTGAAGTAAAAAAAGGCAGTGGTAACAATCATGATCTCAGAAAAAACAAATGCAAAAATAGATCTAAAAGAAATAAGCAAGTAAACTGCATAGTATCCAAATTCTAAAAGGAAAATTTAAATGAATTACAAGAGGAAATAATAAAACTATACTAGTAGGGGACCTCTACTTTCCCCTCTCAGAACTAGTTAAGTCTAACCATAAAATAAATAAGAAAGAAATTAAGGAGATGAATATAATCTTAGAAAACTTAGATATGATACACCTCTGGAGAAAGTTAATGGGAATAGGAAGGAATATAAGTTTTTCACAGATGTACATTGCACCTTCACAAAAATTGACCATGTATTAGGGCATAAAAATATCATGACCAAATGCAGAAATATTAAATGCACCCTTTTAAAGTCATAATGCAATAAGATTATAATAAAAAGAGGGCATGGAAACATAGATTAAAAATTAATCAGGAACTAAATAATCTAATCCTAAAGAATGAGTGGGTCAAAGAACAAATAATAGAAACACTCAATAATTTTTTAAAAAAGAGAATGACAAAATTTACATTTTGTCTAAATACATCTATCAGTAAAAGAGAAAAAGCAGATCAATGAATTGGTCATGCAACTAAAAAAAAACTATAAAAGCAACAAATTACCCCCCCAATTAAGCACCAAAATAGAATTCCTGAATATCAACGGATAATAAAAAGACCATTGAACCAATAAATAAAACTAGGAGCTAGTTTTATGGAAAAAACAACAACAATAAAATAAATAAATCATTGGTTAATTTGATTCTTCCCCGCAAAAAAAGATAACCAAATTAATTACTAGTATCAAAAATGAAAAGGATGAATGCACCATCAATGAAGATGAAATTAAAGCAAATTATTAGGAATTATTTTACCCAATTATATGTCAGTAAAACTAACAATCTAAGTGAAATGGATGAATATTTAAATAAATATAAATTGCTCAGATGAACAGAAGAGGAAATGCAATACTTAAATAACCGTATCTTAGAAAAATAAATTGAACAAGCCATCAATAAGCTGCCTAAGAAAAAATTCCTAGGACCAGATGGATTGGCAAGTGAATTCAGCAAATCTTTAAGGAACAATTAATCCCAATACTATATAAACTATTTGAAAAAAAATAGGTAAAGAAGAATTCCTACCAAATTTCTTTTATGATACAAATAAAGTTTTGAGACCTAAGTCAGGGAGAGTAAAAACAGAGAAAGAAAACTACAGACCAATTTCCTTAATGAGTAGTGATGCAAAAAATTTAAATAAAATACTAACAAGGACATTACAACAATATATATCACAAAGATCATGCACTCTGACCAGGTGGGATTTATACCAGGAATTCAAAGCTGGTACAATATTAGAAAAACTGTGAATATAATTGACCACATCAATAACAATAACAATAAAATCATGTGATACAGAAAAATCCTTTGACAAAATACAATACCCATTCTTATTAAAAACACTAGAAAGCTTAGGAATAAATGTTGCCATTCTTAAAATGATAAGTAAGTATTTACCTAAATCCAAGAACAAGCATTATCTATAACATGAATTAAATTGAACCCTTCCTAGTAATATCTGTGGTGAAGCAAGAATGTCCATTATCACCACTACTAACTATTTAATAA
Source organism: Vombatus ursinus (assembly GCF_900497805.2). Classification (NCBI taxonomy): domain Eukaryota; kingdom Metazoa; phylum Chordata; class Mammalia; order Diprotodontia; family Vombatidae; genus Vombatus; species Vombatus ursinus. The sequence goes on along the minus strand of NW_020948983.1, from coordinate 41,152,830 downwards.
TATATTAGAAATGCTATAGCAATAAAATAAGAAAAAAAGAAATTGAAAAAATCAGAATAGGTTATAAAGAAAATAAACTATCACTCTTTGCAAATGATATAATGGTATACTTAGAGAACCCTAGAGAATCAACTAAAAACCAGTCAAAATAATTAAAAACTTTAACAAAGTTGCAGAATATAAAATAAGCCCACATAAATTACTAGCATTTCTATATATTACCAACAACCCAGAAGTAAGAGATAGAGAAATACCATTTAAAATAACTGCAGATAATATAAAACACTTTGGAATCTATTTCCCAAGACAAACCCAGGGGTTATATGACCACAATTACACAACATTTCATACAAATAAAGAGAGATCTAAATAATTGGAGAAATATTAATTGCTTATGGGTAGGCTGAGTCAATATGACAAAAAATTCTACCAGAATTAATTTACTTATGCAGTGCCATACCAAACAAACTACCAAAGAATTATTTTATAGAGCTAGTAAAAAATAATAACAAAATTCATCTGGAAGAACAAAAGGTCAAGAATTTCAAGGGAATCCATGAAAAAAATGTGAAGGAAAATGGCCTACCAGTGCCAGATTTCAAACTATATTACAAAACAGTATTATCAAAACCAATTTGGTATTGGTCAAAAACAAAAATAGAACAGTGTAACAGTGGAATAGATTAGGGATACAATACATATTAGTAAATGACCATAGTAATCAATGTTTGACATACCCAAAGATCCAAGCTTTTGAGTGAGAACTTATCATTTGACAAAAAATTGCTGGGAAAACTGGAAAGAAATTTGGAAGATACTAGTCACAGATCAACATCTCACACTGTATACCAAGATAAGGTCAAAATGGCTAAATGATTTAGACATAAAGGGTAATACCATAAGTAAATTGGGGGAGCCTGAAAAATTTACCTATTATATTTATGGGTAAAGGAAGAGTTTATGACCAAATAAGAGATAGAGAGGATCACGGGAAATAATATGAGTAATTTTGATCATGTGAAATTAAAAAAACTTTTGCAGAAACAAAAGTAAGGTAGCCCAAATTAGAAGGAAAACAGGAAACTGGGAAAATTTTTTACAGCAAGTTTCTCTGACAAAGGCCTCATTTAAAAAAAAAATACAGGGAACTGAGCCACATTTATATAAATAAGATCCATTCCCTAATTAATAAAGGGTCAAAGGATGTGAACAGGTAGTTTTCAGAAGAAGAAATCAAAGGTATCAAAAGTTACATAAAATGCTTGAAATCACTATTGATTAGAGAAATGAAAATTAAAACAACTCTGAGGTTGTTTTAACTCACACCTATTAGACTGGCTAACATTGCAGAAAACGAAAATGACATGCTGGAGATGTGGAAAAATTGAGATACTAATGCAGTGTTGATGAAGTTGTGAACTGGTGAACTAGCCATTCTGGAGAACAATTTGCAACCATACCCAAAGAACTATAAACTGTGCCTTCTCTCCAACCCAGCAATACCAGTCTACTAGGTCTGTATCTCAAAGAGATCAAAGAAAAGGGAAAAGGACCCACATGTACAAAAATATTTATAGCAACTTTTTTTTTGGTGGCAAAGAATTGGAAATTGAGGGGATGCCCATCAATTGGGGAATGGGTGAACAAGTTGTAGTATACAATTATGATGAAATACTATTGTTCTATAAGAAGTGATGAGCAGGAGGTTTAAGAAAAACTTGGGAAGGCTTATTTGAACTCATGCAAAGTGAAGTGAGCAGAACCAGGGGAACATTGTACACAGTAATAGCAATATTGTAAGGATGGTCAGCTGTGAAAGACTTAGCTACTCTGATCAAGTCACGGATCTAAGGCAATTCCAAAGAACCTATTATGAAAAATGCTATCCACCTCTAAAGAGACAACTGATGATCTGAGTGCAGACTGAAGCATGCTTTTTAAACTTTATTTTCCTTGGCTTTTTTTGTATGTTTTCTCTTGCAATATGGCTAATAAGGAAATATGTTTTGCTTGACTTCACATTTATTATCAATATCAAATTGCTTGTCTTCTTAAGGAGGGAGGAGGTCTGGGAAGGATGGAGAAAATGTAGAACTCAGAATTTTAATAAATAAATGTTAAAATTTATACTTTATGTGTAAATAGGAAATTTATATTTTACATATAATTAGGAAATATTTAATAAAATGACACTGAGGCAGCTGGGTGGTGCCATAGTGCACAGAGCAATGAGCCTGAAGTTAGGAATACTTGAGTTCAAATCTGATGTCAGATACTTATTGTGTGACCCTGGGCAAGTCACAACATCTGTTGGTCTCAGTTTCCTCAATTGTAAAATGGGAACAATAGCAATATCTTCATCCAAGATTTTTGTGAGGATAAAATGAGATAGTATTTGTAAAGGGGTTAGCATAGTGCCTAGTACCTAATAGGCACTATATGAATACTTACTCCCATCTCCCCTTTCTCTCACTGACCAGTTAATTATAACATCAAAGTCAACATTGAATTAAAAGAAGTGAAAAAAAAAGAAAAGAAAAAAATTGCAAACAATTTTTAACAACTCTAACTGGAGATATTCAGAAATTAATGATGAAAAACATGAAATGGAAAAAGGCAGAGATAATGATGATAATCATTTTCAGCAAAAGCTGAATTGATGTAAAATAGTTGCTCCAGTCATGGGAACAAAAGAGCCTAATTATAACTACCTTAAGCCATCAAACATTTGATCTCTTTACCAAAAGAAGATATGTTACAACCAGGTTTGGAATACATTTCCATTGGTGAAACATCATGGAAGTAACTATTGGATGATTATAAATAGTATTGCTCGATCAACCAGTGAAAACAAGTCTACAGAAAACTTGGCATGAGGTCTAATTGATCCACAGCATCCCAAGGACATTGGTAGATGAAATTGGTAGGAATAATATAACAAGTAGACAAATAATGGACCACATTGGTTTGTATTTTCATATGGATTTTTTTTATCATCTGGGATAGTGGAACTAACATACATGAGTCTTGACACCTCAAGCCCAGCTGAATGTATATGAAGACGTTGAAATGGCACTTAAGAAGATGAAATCAGGATGAGTGGATGGACCTGATCAAGCACAGGCAAGGGAAATTCTTGCAGGAGATGATAAACTTGAAAGCATTAAAGAATAATTATATAGCTACAGGATCATTTTACAAGATATTACAAGGAGATGAAGATACAAAACAATGGAAACAATCTCATACAATATTACCACCAAAAATGATCCAGATAACATTAATAGGATATCAGTAGTTTCATGTTAACATACCTACTTGTTTCATGTTAAGTATCTCTGAGAATAAGTTAATATTGTATTGAGTATATTATCAATGAAAATATGGAAAAGGAACAGTCAAGATTGCAAAATGATTCTTTGTAACATGACATATCTTCATAATGACACAATCGACTTAAGTTCACTTGATCACGTAGGACAGTATGCAACTTTAAGGCTCTCCTCAAACAAGAGTATTTCATATATATTATGAGATTATATCCTGATGAAGATTACTCGATAAATACAACCAGGGAGATATCTTTAATGGTCCACTGGCTATTAATTTCACTAAATTATAAAATAGGGAGATATATGATTGCCAAAGGTGTTTGCCAGTGGTATGTGTCTTGTCCAGAGTCTAAGTGGAAGAATGATTTCCTATAGATGGCAAGGACTTGTAATTGCTATTGTCTGTAGATACTATGTTGAAATGTAAGATACAGCATGGTATAGTGGATGATGGGTTGCATATGGAGTCAGGAAGAACTCTCCTTCCTTCCCTTCACCTTGTGGCTTCCTTGGCTTCCATTAATATGAAGCTCAAATCCCATTTTATCCAAGAGACCTGTGTATGTATATATGTAAACATACACACATTCATTTATATATATAGTTCCAAAGGGAAAAGTATGTAGATCTCACCAGCCACAAGTCTGTTACAGTTATGGAAGAGATAACATTTGGCCTAAGTCTTAAAGAGGATGAATTTCACAGTAGAGATGAGAGGGAAACCATTCTAAGTATACAGAACATTGTGAGAAAAGAAAGAGTTGAGAATTCATGGACCATTATTGGGGCATGGTGAGTAGGTTTGGCTATAATTAATATGATTAGTAATAATTAAGACTGGCAAACTTGGGGCCAGATGATGGAGTACCTTTGAGACTCTGCTAACTTATATGGACTTTATTCTGCAGGTGAGGGGCACCAATGAATCCTATAAGCTCAGGAGTGAAGTAATCTGAGCATTAAGAAGAGAATTGGAAGGCAGGGAAGGTGAGGAGGGATAGGGACTGGAATCAGGCAATCACTTCAATAATAATTGAATTATTGAAGGCTTGAATTAAGTTATTGACAAGAAGAATGTGATGATGTGAAAGATATGATAGATATAAGACATTGTGGATATATAATCATTGGGGCTTAGGGACTGATAAGTTCAAGGTGAGAAGGTAGAGTCCAAGTTAATTTTTTTTTTTTGGCGACACAATCAGGGTTCAGTGACTTACCTGGGGTCACACAACTTGTAAGTGTCCAGTGTCTGAAGCTGGATTTGAACTCGAGTCCTCCTGCACCACCTAGCTGCCTCCCAAGTTAATTTCAAATTCTTGAATTGGATAAGGAGATATATATGGTGATATATATGGTACCATTAACAAATATAGGGAAGTCAAAAGTAGGAGTTAAATTTGGAGATGGGGAGGAAGAGTCATTTAGTTTTAGGTATATTGAATCTGAAGTGCCTGGCAACATCTAAGTGCAAATGTATGGCAGATAGTTATTTTACAGATGAGGAAACTGAGGCAAACAGGGTGAAGTGACTTGCCCAGGGTCACACAGCTAATAAGTTTCTGAGGCTGGATTTGAACTCATGGAAGATGAATCTTCCTGACTCCAGGCCTGTCACTTTATCCATTGCACCACCTAGCACCCAAGGTAGGTAATGCAAGTATAATTTTTCCTATTTTGGAGATGAGGTTTATTAATATTATAGGACTTACCCATGATTATGCAAATATTCAGTGTCAGGGGTGGAATCTCTTGACTCCAAGTCCAACCATCTTTCCATTACCGCTGGTTGGTTGTTGTTGTCTTTTGTGCTTGAAGACCAAAATGACATCACTAGGTCAAGTTATAATGTGTCCAACTATGGCTGATCAGACCACTATGAACTTGGAAGGCTCTCCCTCAGGTCAGGCACAAGTAGTCCATGTGAACATTTGGAGTGGAGATGTCTCTAAATTTGTACATCTCACGTTTCTTTTGAGCTACCGCAATTCTGCTTTGCTCATAGAGAACATGTGCCCTTCTTTGATGCTGGCATTCCATGATGGGCAGTCCTGTGCCAGTGTCTCATGTTACTCAATTGATCCCACAGTTCTTCAGAGAGACCTTCAGAGTGTCCTTGTATTGCTTCTTCTGACCTGCATGTGAATGCTAGCTGTATGTGAGTTCTCTGTAAAATAGTCTTCTAGGCAAACATATGTTTTTATTTGACATGATGTATGGAAAACCCAAGACAAGGTAGCTAGCTCAAAGCAGTTTACTTGTTTGCCAAAGGTTCCAGAGTCTATATAAGATTTTATATATACTTCCAGTATACACAATAAACCAGAGCAACATTTGTTTTAAAGTGGGCATGATCTTATTCTACCACCAAGTGGTAGAACTGTAGTTCAGATCCGGTTCTTCTGAGTCCAGTGCTAATTCTATGCATACCATGCTGCCGACAAAGGCAGAAGAATTCTTGCTAAAATAAAAAAAAAAAACAATCACTCCACAATTCAAAACTTCAGTGGATTTACTTTCTTATCAATATGTCTGTTCTCTAAAGCAGTATAAATAGCACACCCATCTACAAGTTCTGATGCTGTGTGACACTATGAAGATTCAGTTAAACATGCTGGAAGCCTCTCTCTACATCTTTGGACTGACCTGGGTACCAGCACTGACTATCAGTTATTTCTTACTCTTGCAATGTGAACAGCTCATCTCTTTGTCCTACCATGGATGATATCTTTCATGCCATTTCTTATTCTTTGTTAGTAATATGTTGCAACCTACTTACTCAAATCAAGTGTCTTTATTGACTTTTGAGTCAACTGAAACTTTGAATCTTCAGAGGTTTTTGAGTTCCATGATTTATAGCTATAGAGTATCCATGAGAAAATATTGATGTTAGCTGGTGAGAAAGATTCACCTTGGGCAAATGCTTCTAGCACATGACACTGATTCTGCAGGTCTAGATTATTTTTGGCTTGCTAGAAAACATAAAGAAAGCTTCAACACTTCAAGCTATGCCCTTTCTTTTCCCTCTAAAAAATCTTGTATAAGAAACTTTTGTCTCCTACATTACTATGAGAAGAAATGTAATTTACTTTTAGGAAAAATGGCAAGACTCAAATTAATTTCACTGGAAATGTGTATTGCTTAATGAATACTGCAAAAACTGGGACAAAAGATAGAGAAGAAAAAAAGTGGAAAAGACAGAAAATAAATGTTAAACCAAACAGCAGTTTTTAATTTTTTATTTTAAGGAGCAAACCTCACTCCAAGGTCTTTTTTGATAGCTGTGAAATTCTCTGAAATTCTTATATTCTGAAATATGTCATTCATTTGAGTCAATTTAATCTTGAAAACAGACTTTTCATTGTTGGAAAAAATGTGAAGATTACTAAAACTTACTTAGGTGTATGTTTAATACTTTAGAAATTTTTTTGCTAAATTCATCATTTAGATTAAATGAAATTTCTTTTACTTATCTTAAATTTGATTTTTTTTATTTAATCTTTACAAAGTTACAATAAAAAGTTAGGCTATTGTGAGTGCAAAAGTAGCCTTAGTGGACTCAATTGAAAACTAGGAAAAAACAAGCTGAAAGTGGAAAGGAACTAGTTAGAAAAAGACTTACATGAAGTTGGCCTGGTAGAGGATTCTTTTCATTCTAACAATTTTTAGGATCTTTAAGACCAGATTTCCTAGAAGAATTTTCTGATGGAAGAAAGATATATGAGCTAGGCAATAGGAAACTGATCTCAAATAATTTTGAAAACTCTTAACTATAAAAGTCAAATTAAATGAACAGTTATTGATTAAAATTCTAACTGGGTGTTCAAGACTCTGTTCTACACAGTCTTGTTTGATTAAGAAGGATAACTTTCTTCAATGCTTCAAGTATCCTTGATTTTATCAGCATGTATTATTCTTCTGCCAGTGCAAACATGATCCTTACGAGACAACCAGTTTTAAAAGGGATTAAGCTAACTGATTTTTAGAGAGGGGGAAAAAAGAATGAAAATTGACTCATTTTCACCCTTGCTATTGCCTCAAAAGTGGACTCTGGACATGGGAACAAATGGATAACGAGACTTTCTTACCTTCCTGCTTGTCTTTTGTAAGCCAATGATGGGCTTTATGGCTTAGGATCAGAGGATCCTTGATTTAAATCTGGAAGGGACCATAGAGATCATCTGGTCCAACCCCTTCATTTAACAGATGGAGAACACGAGGCCTGAAGTGATTAAGTGACTTGCCCTGTGGGTTAAAGAATTGAGCTTATTATTGAAGAGATATATGGAAAATGTAGACTCAAAAATAAAGGAGAATTACTGAATAATCAGATGAATTGAGACAAAGTAAGGGAAAAGACAATGTCAGCCACTTAACTGTAAAAGCTTCCTAATCCATATTTCTATTAAATGATAGACTAGTCCCTGTGAAGGAACTGGGGGAAATCATACTTGTACCTTGAGATACATAAAATTAGACTAAAGAAAGTCTGAATACAGCATTAAAAAGATCAAGAAATACTGGCAAGAAGAGTTAGGGAACGAGTTTCCAGAGAAAACATCCTGACTTGGCAAACTTTGAAGACACCATTGCATTTATTTTTAAAAAGTTCTTCATTCTCAACATGCTATTTTCAATGTCAAAGCTGAGGTCATTTTCTCTGGCTTAACATCTGTGGCTCTTCTGAGAAACTAATTGGATCATAAAAGTATCGAGGTCCATCAAACCAAGCTTTAGAAAGAAAACCAATAAATATTAGGTTTTTAAAAAAATAAATACAACAATAGTTGGGTAACAGATTTTTAATAGTTGTGCACATTCCAGCTTACAAAGTGCTGGAAATGAAACTTTTGTGAACAAAGAAGAATTGGCTATGCATCTGAGTTGAGAATTTTTGCCATTGCTACATATGAAATAACTTTGATGCGCCTGAAGATAAGTTTACATGTTTTAAATAGCCCACAAAAGGACAATCAACAAAGAACCACATACATATGCTTTGCTGAGGGAAATATTTTAAACTCTCTATAAGGGTTCCATTTCCTAAAGCCACCTGCCACCTAAAATATACTTAATCATTCCCAGATGTTGGATACCAACCTGTTAACCCCATGACCTAAAGAGAAAATATTTTGCTTTGTATTCTCATTCTTTGGTATTTCCTTAATTCATTCTAAGTTAAACTTTCAAGCTATGTTTTCTAACTAAACTTAATAACTTAACTCAGTGTGGACATTCCTCATATTGACCTCAAAGTTCCATTCTGTTGACTCTACACCTGCTCCCAAATCAGTTTAGAACTCAGTTGTTTTTAAACTCAAGGATCACATTTGTTTGGTGCATTCCCCCCCCCTCCCCTGCCCCCAGCTCCTCTCTCCCTCCTCCATCCCCCACCTCATCTGCTCTGACTTGGGCTGTCATTTGAATTCGAAGAAGTGGTAGATGCTTTACCATTTTCAGTTGTGTCTCTTTTTTTTTCCTTCTCATTTTTAGCTTCTCTCCTCATAATTTGTTAGTGCTAAAGATAAAAATCCTTCAGTCCATAGAGTTGTGATGCTTTTTTTACTTAATAATATTGAATCTTTAATTTGAAAGAATAAATGAAGGGATTGTCAAACATACTTAAAGGCACTGAGAGGAGTTAATTGGTATGTACTGATGTTCCAAAGTTTACAAAATTATTTTCAGTTGTGATGAAAGTTGTCTATGATATGAGTGTTACTCCAGGACATGTTATTCAAGTTTTAGCCCTTTGATCTCAGAAAATATAAGGCTAAAACTTAAAGGACTATGGATTGGGACTTAGTGATCTAGATTCTCTACAAACATAAAATCAGAGGAAAAAAACTTAAAAAAAATTTAAATGCATATATTGTTGAAGAGACCTCTCATGAAGTAGTGATAATCTGTAAATAATGTTGTTATTATTCAGTCCTGTCTTATTCTTTGTGACCCCATTTGGAGTTGTCTTGACAAAGATACTGTAGTGGTTTGCCATTTCCTTCTGCAGCTCATTTTGCCTCATTTGAGTCAAACAGGGTTAAATAACTTGCCCAGGGTCACATAAACTAGTAAATATCTGGTTGGATTTGAACTCAGGTATTCCTGACTTCAGGCCTGGCACTCCATCCATTGCACCACCTAGTTATTATAAATAATAAGCTAACATTTATAAAACACTTACTATGTACCAGGCACTCTACTAAGGGCTTCACAATTATCTCACGTGATCCTCACAATAATCCTGGGAGACAGGTGCTATTATTATCCCCATTGTGCAGGTGAGGAAACTGAGATTAAATGACTTAACCAGGGTCACACAGCTAGTAAATATTTAAGGTTGGATTTGAACTCAGGTATTCCTGACTCCAAGCCCAGCACTTTATCCAGTGTATCATCCGATGCCTCCCCTTAAAGGAGGAGGATTCCACCACTTCTTGAGGTGTCCTTTTACGCGTTTCAGTAGCTTTGTTTGACAACCACTGTGCCCTAGCATCCTATCCCTTGCCAACACTCTGGGTACAGGCAACAAAAATCACACACACACACACACACACACACACACACACACACACACACACACAGCCTCAGCAAAGTTAGCATAATAACGGTGATGCAAAACAATGTTATCCCCCCCTCATAAATACATAGCTCTAGCCAAGCCAATGGCCTCCTTCATTATGTTCATTTCTGTCTTTACACATTTGCATGTTCTCTTACCCTTGATTATTCTACAAGGACTAGTTCAGGTCCAAATTCCCCTGTGAAACCTTCACCATCCATACTAGATCACATTGGCCATTTGCTCCAACTCTTGGAACATCTATTATGCATATAATTCATTTCTGACATATAATCATGCATTATCTGTCATGCTTCATCTATATCTATCTCATTTCCTTAGACAGAGTGTAAACTCCTAGGGAACAAGAATTGTTTTATACTTTTTTGTATCCTATGTCATGCTTACTTACTGCAGTGATGGGTACCTTATAATGTGCTTTCCAAATTTTTTTTTTGAAGGGATGAAATTAAGGTTTTTGTATGTGGTTGAACTATCACCAAATATGAGGTAATTGAAAACACATAACTTTATGGCCACCTACCATGTGGAGTCTAATACCACTGAGGACAATAGATTTTTAAAATTAATTTAGTGATTTAAGAATTACATTTGCAAAATTATTGACATATAGGTAATCGAGGTTATATCTATTTCTCAGCCAAATAGCTGTTGGCCCTACATTTGGGTTGGTTTCACCCATAAAGCTAAAACATTACAGAAAAAGTTGAAGAGTAAGTCTTTCAAATAGGGCAGAAATAATACAAAGTATAGCTGGTAGAAATTGAGGGATTGGTGGTTGGAGAAGAAGGAGGAGTAGCAGCTGAAGGAGTCGGTCTCTATGACAATACCTCCTTTGACTGCACTCAACCACTTGTGATGAACAAGTCATATGGAACCGGAACCTTTTATAGCAAGGGCCATGGATACGAAGGCACACTAGAAAGCAAAAGGTCAAGAATGTAGGTCCTAGCCTGCAGCAGAAATGGGAAGCAAGGAAAAGTAGACAGAGAAGGAATTGGTGTGCATGTCTTGAGTTCCCTATTCTGAATGCACATTTATCCTTTGGGAGGCTTTGAAAGCACAAGCATCTGGGGAATACTTGTCACTTCTCACTGGGAACAGAAAATAGGGATATTTGTGTCCAAGCACTTAAACTAGAGTTTCTTAACTTTTTTGTGTGTTATGGACACTACTGGCAGTCTGGTGAAGCCTATGGACCCCTTTTCAGAATAATATTTTTAAATGCTTCAAAAAAATGCATATTATATCAAAAGAACCAATTTAATTGCAATAGTTATCATTATTTGTACATATACATTTGTGTATATGTGTGCACATGTGTGTAGAAAAGCTTCATGTATACATGTAGAAAAGCTTAATATGTATATGTATGTGTATATATACATAGATATATATGGAAAGAGAGAGAGAGGAGACAGAAAGAGAGACGGGGGCGGGGCGGGATTTAGTTCATGGACCCCAGGATGAAAACAGAGCATGAAGGGAAAAAAATGGAATCTTCCTTTGTATGAGGGCTGAGTCAAGACTAATTAAAGAAATTCACATAGGCTATACCTTTAGAATAACAAAGACTGATAATTCCAAGATAGGAATAGAATTTCCCAGTTTTCTGGGAACCATATAGAGTTAGGCATTTCCTCCAAGTGCCTTCTGGTGTTGGGCAGAGTACCCAACTGCTTGGATAAATGAGGGATTACCTACTCCTAGTCATCATTCTTGAATAGGGTCAGATAATTGGGAATCAGCACCTAGTGGTGAGTTAATTATACATATCATTGATAAACAACTTTTTCTGAGTGTTAATTTAGTTTAGGATTAAAAAAGGCATGGATTTAATAGCAGTTATTTGGGAATAAATTAAGAATTCTTTTTTGTCACAGGGAATCCACCCCAAGTAGTTGGATTCAGATGGTTAGTGTCTTCTGTACCTACCTTTTCCACTATGAGTACACGGATATTTTCACAGAATTTTTGACAGTGTGATGGACATATGAAGGTATGAGTAATTAGAAATGAAGTTAAGTTTATCTAAATGCCCAATTGGGTTTATTTTTTGGGCATTTCTTATAAATTGCTAAAAAAAAAGATCGCTTTGGCATCACAAACCAATACTAATCTGGTATATTCTTTCAACATGACTGGCATCTATATAACAGAGTCTGAAATACCTAGAAATGAATAGTGATAAGCTGGAATGCTTGAGCTAATCAGTGCTTCCAAAGTTTTCTGCCTTTGTTTCACATTGATTCTAACTCTGTACGGCCTTGGTGAAATGAAGGTTCCTAGCCATTGTTGCATATTGCTAATTTCCTGTCTTCTTTTTTCCTTCTATCTCTTTCCAAATATTTGTTGCTGGATGCCTGTCTGTACCGACTTGGTACTAGACATTAGGGAGAATGCTGAGAAATACAAAATATTGTCCTTGCCTTCAGGGAGTTTGCAGTTCACTTGAAGTATAAGACATGAGTACAAAACAAATTAAATATGAGTTATAAAAAACAGTATAAAATTCCAGAAGACACTGCACAATTGTGTCATATGAGTGGTAATCAGTAAGTATCCTGAATTCAGAAGAAAAAGAAATCTCTATGGGTTGGAACAGATACACACACACACACACACACACACATACATATATATATATATACATATATATACACATATTTAGAGTAAGGAGATGAATCTCAAAGAAAAAGTAAATGGGAAGGGTTTGAATAGATGAACAAGAGAAGATTCCTCCTATGCCTTCCACCTTTTATAGTATGCTCCCATACAATACCTATTCTCATAATAACAAGCAACTAATCAAATAAAACCATCTGATTTAGCAACCTCAATTGACAGAGTATGGAATTATTTACCTGTAGCTCACCATTACTCTACTGAGAGGAAAAGTGTTCCAACATCAGTTCTCTAGAATCAACTTTGGTCATTGCATTGGATCTGAATTCTGTTGTATTTTAGTGTTATCTTGATTTACGTTATCATCATTTGAGCATTTGCCTCCCAATTCTGCTTTCTTCTGTGTGCATCAGTTTACACAAGTGTACACAACAGATGTTCAATTACAAATATTTGGAAAAGGAGGGAGAAAAGAAGAGAGGAAATTAGTACTATGCAACAATGTCTAGAAGCCTCAGCATCACTAAGGCAATATAGAATTAGCATCAAAATGAAACAAAAGCAGAAAACTTTGAAGGCACTGATCAGCTCAAACATGCATACTTATCACAAGTCAATTACTTTTGAAGTCAAAGTCCTTTCTAGGTATTTTAAACTGTTACTAAATATGAGTCAAGTTGAGAGAACATAGCAGACTGGTATTGGTTTTTGACATCGGAGTGAACTATTTCTTACATTTCTTACTGAATTCTTCCTATTTGTCATTCCTTCTGCCATAATAGTATTTCATAGTGTCTGTCTGCCAGAACTGATGGACACTTTCTTTCTTTCTGTTTTTCTTTTTCTTTCTTTCATTTTCTTTTTCTTTCTCTTTCTTCCTTTCTTCCTTCCTTTCTTTCTTTCTTTCTTTCTTTCTTTCTTTCTTTCTTTCTTTCTTTCTTTCTTTCTTTCTTTCTTTCTTTCTTTCTTTCT
>NW_020948983.1:41112086-41139308 GCF_900497805.2 Vombatus ursinus | reverse complement strand
TCTTTCTTTCTTTCTTTCTTTCTTTCTTTCTTTCTTTCTTTCTTTCTAACATTATAGACTGAGGGGTGGAGAACCTGTGGCTTCAAGGCCATGTGTGGCCTTCTAGGTCCTTGGGTATGGCCTTTTAACTGAATCCAAGTTTTACAGAACAAATCCTTTTAATTAGGAGGTCTTGTTCTGAGAAGTTTGTATTCAGTCAAAGAGCCACACTTGAGAACCTAGATGGTCACATGTGTCCTTGAGGCCACAGGTTCCACACCCCTGCTCTAGACAGAACTGGTGGGAAGAGGTGGATGATGGTATGAGAAGAGATTTGGAAAAAAGGAATTCATGTGATGAGCTGGATCATGGTAGTAGATCACTCTGGCTAGAGTAGAGAGTTCTCTTAGTGCAAATATCTTTGAGAAACAATATTTCTTGGGTATCTTAATGATCTCTTTGATATGGAAAAAAAACTGTGCTGGGAGTTTAAGTCCTGTGGGCTGAACTTGAACCTTTTCTCTTGCCATACACTGATGACAACTCACAGGACATCACTTTCCAGTGTACAATATGTCCATGAGAGAGATATTCAGGTTTAAATCAGCATGTACTGGGCTATCACTTGTCCTATCAGTTTTCAGGAAAAAAATCCCAGAATATGACACATGGTAAATCAGAACTGTTTGCTCCCGTCCTCCTCACTTTGGCATCTTAGAATTTTTTTTAGCTTCCTTCAGGGTTCTCTTCAGGTGCCATCTGCTATAGAAATCTTTCCTGATTCCTCCCCATCCTCATTCATCAGATTGTTAGTGGTGTAGCTCTCCTTATATTATCTTGTATGCATTTATTTATGTAAACGTATTTTCCTCATCCCAGTAAAATATAAGCTCCTTGAGGGCAGGAGTTTCTTCATATCCTAAATGTCTACCACAGTGATCATAGGATCATAGATCTAGGGCTAGTCATTAAATCCAGCCCTTTTATTTTACATATGGGAAAACTAAGGTCCAGAAGTTAGGTACCTTGTCCAAGGTCACAGGTAGTAAGGAGCTGAAATGGGACTAGAACTCAGGTCTTATGGCTCCAGATTCAGTGGCTTTTTCATTATGGCAGTGTCTTGCACAAAACACTTATCTCATGCTTGTTACTATTCTTGTTCATTGGAGATGAAGCATGGATTTATTTGAATTTCCCAGTGAACTTATAGATAACATGGTTACAGGGAGATAGTCCAAATGATGTGTTAATAACAGCAAACAAATCTTGAAAAGGAGGGGGAGGAGAGTAGAGGAGCCATCCAGGGAGTGAGAAATTAGCTTCAAATACAACTGGCTTTCCAATGTGATTACGTTCAATGGTGCCAATACAAATGTTGAGGGCAGCTGCAGAAGCTACAGGAATGAGCAAATTGTACCCAAACCTACTGCTTTTGAAATTGGAAATATGCTCAGAAATCTACTGGGAAATATACATGCTTTTTTTTTTTTTTTTTTTTTTTGGGGGGGGGTATGGGGGCGGGTATAGGGAGGGAGCTACACAATTCCATATTACCCTGATGCAGTGGAAGGAACTCAGCTGAATTTAGTTTTTAAATTAGGCTGACCTGAGACTAGTCAGTGACATGTCATTCTTGAGAGGGAATGGAAAAGAGGGGGAGGGGAAGAGAGGGTGGAAACCTAGAGGAAATCTTTGTAGCTGAGGCTACCTGACTTTCCCTCAGTAGGAGATGCAGAAATACTGTTTCATGTCAAGGAGAAGTAGTTAAAATGTAGACTTCACATTCTTGTTCTTAGAATTTGGGAGGTGTGGTTTGCGCATGGGGACAACTCAGCTTCTCTTCCTTTGAACTATCACTTGAAGTGGAGAAGGGCTTTTATGTGTTATCCTCATATAATGGGTAATTCAGGCCACCACATTATGAAAAAGTAGTAAGTACATTTCTACTACATATGCCTCAATTATTCTTTAAAGTACCCGGTAATGCATCACTCACATACACTTAAAGTGTCCAAAACATTCTTTTTTTGTTGTTGTTCTCTCATTCTCTCTTTCTCTCTCTCATATGCTTTAGTGGATTGAGAATCAAGTATATTAAAAAATAAAGATTAATATGTGCACATTCTCATAGGAGTGTAGATTTTGAACTTGAAAGGACTTTTGAGGCCACTGAGCCCTCATTTTATGAATGAGGAAATTAAGGCATAGAGAGGATCTGTCTTACTCAAAGCCACGCCACTATGAAATGTCTGAAGCAGGATTTGAACCTGGGCCTTCCTGACTCCAAGTCCAACACCCAATCTAATCATGTCGTGGTGCCTTTCACTGCCTTAGCAATTCACTCACTCGTTTGAATTAAGTTATCATAACACATGAATATATATATATATAATATATAATGTTATTGCTTTTTCTTTCTGTCATGATACATAACCTATATGCAATAAACAAACAAACAAACAAATAAATCAAGCCCTGAAGCTTTTTTGAATACTATGTTTCTGCATTAGCTTCTTGGATGGTGAAGTGAGAATTATAAAATTTTTAATTTGCTATATTCATAATAAACCAGAAATGTGAAATGGAAGTTTATGTTTTATTCTTTCTTAATGAATACAGCCAGCCCTAGTTATCCAAGCAACACTAATCTTTCAATTCAACTTTCTAATTCGATTGTAACTTATACAGGTCAAGGCAAACTTGACTGAAACTCAAATTTCTATCTTTTAAAAAAAGCTATATAAACATTTTTATTGAAGAAGAAATTGCCCTGATTTATTATTTTTAAAAACTTTATTAATAAAATGTCATTGTTATACTTTTATAACTTCCTAATATTTCCCATCTTACAAAATGATGACAACCAAAATAACCAGTTAAACCAAAGGTTCTTAATTAGGGGTCCATGGGCCATCAAGGCATCCATGGATAGATTTCAGGGAGCTCTCATGACCTTGAATGGGAAAAATATTCTGTTAACTATTTCAATGTGATTGGTTGCCTTTGTCATCTTATAAATACTTATGAATTTAAAAACATCATTCTAGGAAAGACTCCATTGGCTTTTCCAGACTGCCAGCAGTGATCATGACATACAAAAAAAGTTAAGAAACCCTGAGTTAAGTAAACTCATGTGATACAGCAATATCAATTGACAGACTATAACATTATATATCTATTGTCTACTGCTTCTCTTCCGAGAGAAAGGGTATTCAAACACCATTCCTGTACAGGCAACTTTGATTTGCATTTGATTTGAATTCTGTTATATTTTGGTGCTATCTTAATTTACGTTATCGTAGCCATTTGTGTATTTTAATCCTGGCTTTACTTTCTTTGCTCTCTATCAACTCAGTCTTCTCATGTCTCTGTAATTTCTTCATATTCACCATTTTTATAGCGGAGGAATATACTATAACATCAATATACCACAATTTGTTCAGCCATTTCTCAATTGATGGGCAGCTATTTTGTCTCCCACCTCACCAAACAAAAATTACTACTATGCATATTTTGGTGTATGTTGGAACTTACGTTTCAACTCTTTGGGTACATGATTTTAGTAGTGAAATTACTGGGTTAAAGGGTATACAAATAGTTTAGTAACTTTTCTAGTGTAATTAAAAATGATTTCCAGAACAGTTTGACAAGTTCATATCTCTACCAATGGTGTATTTAATACGTCTTTCATCCCTCAACTCCTGTAACATTGACTGTTTACATCTTTTACTATCTTTACTAATTCAATCAATATAAAGTGGTAGCCCCATTCATTTTTACCTTTCACTAAGGAAATACCACAGAATCTTACATATGAAAGATTGCAAAATTAAACAAATATCACATTTGAAAGATTTTTTCTTTTTAAAACATGTACATTAATTGTTAAAACCTTGAAATAAACACACTTTACTTTTTCTGAGGTATAATTGAGTATTGAGATTAAGGACAGAAAACTTCAATATTACTATTTTTGTTCAGAAAATGTTGATTTAGAGAATAATGGATCCCCAAAAGTAATGGGGTTGTCTACAGGTAGGAGTTCTGAAGCATGAACTCGGGATGTAATCAAGTATGTTCATAGATTTAATTGAGGAGCAGGAAAGGGAAGATTATATTTGACCATGATAATCTGAGAACTTTTGATGTACTATACAAATATATATTTATATATGTGTACATATAATGTATATCTCTATATATTTATATATATACAATATATATCTATAAACTGCTGTCTGGGTACATATACATTTACCTATGTTATATATTCATACATTTCTGTATGTGTATATATACATATACATATGTATGTATATACAAATATATAGATATAAACAGACATATATCATTTTATTATAACAAGGTTCTATTTGAAGTAGAATCTTTGATTCAGCTGCTCTATTGCACCAGCTAGTAGAGATGAGAGAATATCGTTCACATATCAGGGCACTAAGTGATGTAAGAATGAATTGCAAGGTGATTAAAAAAAACAAAACAAGACAAAACGAAACTGTTTGGAATGTGACCTGTGAGAAGAGCTGTTGTTCCCATAGCCCAATAACAATGCTAAGACTTCAATATAAAATATAGTGGCTGTTGGAGGAAGCCCAATGTAGTATAGTAGATAGAAAAAACAACCACTTTGAAGGAATAGATATTTAAATATGACTGCAAGAAGCATATAGAAAGATTAAAATTAGAGTGGGTGAAAGGGAAGGAAAATGCTTGTTAATTGAAAAAATAAATTAAATTTTAAAATAAAGGAAACACAGAAAATGGTAGTTGAAATTCAACTTCTGTTTATTCAGAGATCTCAAAGCACTATATCACTGAATTTTGCCAGTGGAGAAATTGAGCTACTAGTAACTGGGCCAATACACAAAAGAACTTAGCCATTTTCACATTGCTAAGAGAAGGTCCAAGCTAGGAATGAAACTATATTTTCATGGTGAGAACACATTTTCTTTCAGTGACCTGTTTTGCAAGTGCAGTTAATGCCTTCATGCAGTTAATACCCTGATGTAATGTTTTACAGTGGTTTTTTTTTTTAATAGGTCTAATACTAATGGTAAGCTCTTCTTCCCCATTTCAAAGCATAAAATTCATCTACTACTGAATTTTCAGAGGGTTCTTATTATAGCCCAGTCTTCACTCTGTCCTCACCAACAAAACTAGACATTATAAATAATCATGGAATCATAGAATATTAATGTTAAAAGAGACTAATAATAAACTGTTTTATATCAAAAATCTGTATTTGGTTCTGAGAATGAGACATACTTCATATGGTGGTGGAATTGTTTTTGAGCATCTCAGAAGCTGTAGACTGTTATGATCCCAATAATCTATTTAGGGAAATGGATATTTTTATAGTATCTTTTGAGCCTTAAAATGATAATCCTGTATTTACAGTGTTTTTGATATCTAGTACAATTACTGGGAGTGGGAGAAGAACATGGGAAAGGAAGAGAAAGAAAAAGTGGAATATTAAGACATTGGGTCAGTCTGTTACTGAGTTAATTATAACCTTTCAGCATAATATCCACCCTCCTGAATACCATTTAAAAGATCCAACTGGGACTAGGTAGTAACCAACCAGTTTTCAGAAAAAAGCAAAAGATGAATGGTGTTAAATAATAGATGACACCAGGTCCTGGAGCTAGGGACTGAGGTTCTTCTGGAGAGGTCTTATCATTTGCATTCAAGGGCTTCTGTCTCTCTGTGGCTGCTTGCTGAGTGATTGAACCCTTACTGCAAATTTTTCTCCTGCTTTTAAATGGCTTCTCATATGGCTCCCTCTTTTCAAACTCCATCCTTCCGGAGGCCTCTGTTCTCCACCTCATATAGCATCTGTCAGGTTCTCTCAAAAGGACCTGGGATCAAGGAAAAATTTTATTCTTTTTTATGCTATATTCACCTCCCTGACCATTGACTTAGATTTTTCCTTTTTCCTTTCTCAGACTTTGTCCTATTCCCTACACCTCCTCTCCCTTATTTTTTCATATTTTTCTTTTTCGCTTTCTCTTTACCCTCTTGTGAGGATTTGCTGGCATATAATGGAAGACAAATACAACATCAAAAGACAGAAGCTACAATGAGTACACTACTATGGGTAGTTTTCCCAGGTTAATTCATGTAATAAACACTAAGTTATCTACTGTGTGCTAGGCACTGTGCTAAGCACTAGACATATAAAGAAAAAAATGAAATAATTTTTGTCCTCAAGGAGGTGACACTCTATGGAGGCAAAGCAACAAAGACTCAGGTAAGCATATACAAATCTCTCTCAGGCTACTTTCTATAGCTTGTTCTTCCTGTCCAGAGAGGCACCGTCAGAATATCTAACCTCTGACTTCCCACTCCTGGGTGTCACTCAGATTATTTGTGTTATTTTGTTAAAAAGCAAAACAAAGCAAAGAAAAATGTTTTGTTATCTGTTAAAAACAAAACAAAATGGTGGCCTTTCTGGAAACAATGTCTCATTTTATGTTTTTTGACTCAAAGTGGGTGATTCTAATAGTGGAGATTTTGGAGGATAATGTCACGTTCAATATTTCTAGTCTGCCAGAATTGTAGGATCATAGGATTCAGAGCTAAAAGTAAGTGATCTGAGAAGTTACCCTAATTTTAGAAGTAATCCTATAATTTTATGGCTGAGAAAGCTAAGACCTTAAAGGTAAAGTGATTTACTCAAGGTCATTTGTCTAGTAAGTAGAGGCATTGGGATCCAAACCCATCTCTACTAATTTCAACTTTAATGCTCTTTTAAAAAAATACCCCACCCATAAAAGCATATGTAGAACTGACTATATTCTTCAGGAATATTCAGGAGTGGCCTATGCTAATATGTAAAAGGAGAATCGAATCGAATGATATTTGAAGAATTGTGTTTGAGTACAAGTTGTGCCATCTTTGCTTTACAAGTCATTTAATTTATCTGAGCCTCAGTTTCCTCATTTGTAAAATAGATCAGATGAGATAATGTACGTGGAAACAATTTTAAATGACATATATGTGTTGTTACCATATACAAAATTCAACGTCACTAATGATAAATCAGGTAATCGATTTTAGCTCACTTTGGTAAGACATATCTCATCAATGATTCCTGCCGGTATTGTAGATGATATCATGTGCTATGTTCAGATAGAAGAGGTCTCCAGATGTTTCTGTTTGTGGATCACATTTAATTCAATTCAACAACAATAACAAAAATTATTTAGTGAATAAAGGCACAGTGTCAGATCCTATGACAACAAAGACAAAAACAAAACATTTCTTGCCTTCAATGAACTTTCAATTTAATGAGGGACATAGAAAGTATATGGATAAACACAAAGTGCTTTAATGCTAATGATTTGGGAGCAAGGAGAATGGGAGAAGGTTTTGGAAGCAAGGCAATAAGCTTTTACTAAGTGCCTACTGTATGTGAGGCAGTGTGCTAAGTGCTTTAAAAATGTTATCTCATTTTTATCCTCAAAACAGCCATGGGAGGCAGGTGCTGTTATATTGTTACTAACAATTTTTCAGTTGATGAAACTGAGGCAGAGTGACTTGCCCATGGTCACACAGCTAGTAACTGTGTGAGGATGAATTTGAACTCAGATTTTCCTGACCCTAGGCTCAGTTCTCTTTCTACTGTGCCACCTAGCTATCTAGTATACCAAATTTGAACTCTGGTATTTCTGGTTCCAAGTCCCATTCATGTTCTAGGAGGAAAGGATATATAGTGTCAAATGCTAAAACCTAAGATGAAGCCTAAGAAAAGAGCATCAGATTTATCAATTAAAAGATTGTTAAAAACCTTAAAGAGAATTTCACTCTAGTGTTTGGGTTGGAAGCCAGTTTGGAAAAGTTTGAGAAGTTCATAGAAGATGAAGAAATGGAAGTAGCACCTGTAGATCTACCTATCTAGGGTAGAGCATGGAGGTGGGGTTATCCTAAACTGGGTGTGAGGCAGCAGGGTGATCAGATCTCATATCCAGTACATGTCTTGTGAATGGATCCCCAAGAGTCCAATTGAGCTAGCACATGGTCCCAACTCATTTGCCTCATCCTGAGGTATAAACCCTGGAGAGTATATTCAGTTGTTGGTTGGGCCAAGTGTTCCTAGTGCTGTTAGCAAGAGACTTAAAATCTGGGCACTCAACGGTTTTTGAGAAAACATAGATTTAGAATTGGAGTGTTTGAGGTGCTATTGTTACTCAGTTTTTGATACAGAAAAAGTAGATGATATCTCTATATGTGACTTTAGTTTCCAAAGTAAGAAGACCTTATAACCCATTCCTAGAAAGTATTTCCATCTGTTTAGTGGTGGTATAAAAAAGTGGAGGAGAGGTCAGAGGAGGTGCCTCTGTGTCATCTGTAATCCCTGTCTACTTTGCTGATGTTGTGGTGGTATGTTCTCAGGGAGAATTCGGGAATTGTACTAGATTTATTGAGATACAGGGTCTCCTCAGTGAGATTCATGGTCACTAGAAAGGACCAACTTAGATGTTCATCCCGGGAAAACCAAGCAGATGAAAAGCACATCAAACCATCATGTCCTCGCTTACTCTCCCAGGACCAGGCAGGCTACATTTCCCCTTCAAGGCTCTAAAGAACTTTGAGGAATTTGGGGATATCTCTTTACTACTGCCATTGACTTAAGTCCCTACTGGTTATGCTACCTTCACTGTTAGCCACCAGTGAAAAGTTCCATAGCTGATTTAACTACTTAACATTAATTAGCTTTTACAAAGGGACGTTTACTCTGAAGATATAACAAGAACAAAGGGACATTTCCTCCCCAAATCTCAGAGATACATTTTTAGTTCCATTCCTATGTAACATTGGTCCCACAAAGTTCATGTACAGATGGGGCGTGACTACTGCACGAGCTCCTACTGCCGGTTTGGGTCTTAAAGAACACTCATAAAGGACATCCTTTCATCCTCTGGGTACTGATGCTGAGCTTATTGCAAAACCTAGACTTTATAACACTGAGATCCCAGGGAACCCTCCTGACCTTTTAGGACTTACAAAATTGGAGGTTCTCACCCACTTTCAAAAAGAATCAACATGCTGGCTAAGGACAAAAGCCCCAAGGCCTCTCACCTAACTCAGTGTCTCTCAGTGGCAGCTATGAGTGAAAGACTAAAGTGGATCAGATGAGATAAGGTGTGTGAAAGCAATTTTAAACTTTATAAATATATATAAATGTGTGTATGTGTTTGTATGTATACACACATATATATTGTCAAGATACACAGAATTCAACATTTGTAATGATAAATCAGGCAAAGCAACTCAGCCCAAGCTGACTAAGGCCTATTTTTTTTTTTTTTTGAGACTAGATATCTTTATCTCACCCAGGCTGGAAATGTAATGGCTACTCACTGGCCCAATCCTAATACTGAATGACATAGAATCTACTCTGTTTTTCTGACCTTGGTTAGTCTGTCTTTCTTTTAGCAGCCTGATTGCCCTCTTCTTATTGGGACTCATCCGATTAGTGATAGACGTAGTATAGATACTCTATCAGCTTTAGCCCTACTGCAGTTCAGAACTCCTCAACTCAAGCAATTCATCAGCTTTGGCTTCCCCAGCAGCAGAGACTACAGGTGTGCACCACCACACCCAGCCTGATTAAGTTTGGGCCACATAGCCAATCAAAAAGGGGCCCCATAACCACATTGTTAGAAGACTGGAACCAGTTATAAATATCTATGCATATTCCATAGCTTCTCCAGGGGAGTTTCATTCTACATCATCAAGACTTTCTTAACAGGTTTGTCAGTCCCTCTTTCTCTTTTCAAACAGTAACATCTGTACAAAGAAAAGATGACATGTATTTTTTAATCCAAGAGAAAGAGAAATGGCTAATTAGGTGCCAGTCTGTTGCATACATATTGACAAGATCACTCCCTTTACCCCCATATTCAATCAATTGCCAAGTGCTTTTGTTTGCATCTTCAAAATAGCTCATAATGGCCCCTCCTGGAGGTCCTCTGACACTGCCACAAGCCCAATGTGGGCCTTTATCACCTCATGCCTGGATTATTACTATGGCAACAACTTCTTGGTTGGTTTCCAGCCCTTCCTCCACTCAGCTGTCAAATTGATCTTCCTCAAGTGCAAGTTAGACTGTGTCACCTCCCTACTCAATCAGTTTGCCACCAGGATCAAATAGAAAATTTCCTGTTTGGCTTTTAAAATAATTCATGACCCACCCCTTCCTATCTTTCTGTTTTCTTATACCTTACATCCCCCACCTCCACCTCATGCTCTGTGATCTAGTGACACTGGCCACCTTGCTATTCCTCAGAGGTGACACTCCAGCTCTTTACACCCATCTTTATCAGTAGTTGTTCTCTGTGTCTGAAATACTTTCCCTATTTGCTTCCTGATTTCCATGGCTTCCTTCAGGTATCACCTGAAGGTCTACCTTGTTTTAGTGCTTTTCCTCTGTGATTATCCTCAAAGTCTTAGTGCAGTTTTAAGTTTTAAAAGCTTAATGCTGCCTTAAGACATTTGAGACACTCTGAATATGACCTCACTAAGGAAATCCTGACTTTGCCACTTATTGGCTGTGTGATCTTGGGTATAGCTTTGAACCACTATGAGCCTGTTACCTCATCTACAAGATGAGTTCTGAGGTGGCTTCCAATTTTAAATCTATGATCCTATAATCTATGTGAAACTGGGAAACGAGGTGGAATGGTTATGTAGAGAAAATGAAAGATAACAAATGGACAGCTCAAGTGATGCATGAAATACATCCATGAAGTATATATAAATGTCCCAAAAATCTTAGTGCAATTTAAAGCACAAATACCTATTTCTATATATTTCCATATATGTATACATACATATAAGGATATATTTCTAAATCTACATACACAAATCCATATATATATATCTATCTTATTTATGTACTCTGTGTATATATTTACACTATATATTATATATTTATATAAAACATGGTGTTCCAAAAGTCTTAGTGCAGTAAGTTTATTCATCTGTCTACAAATATCTAGAGAAACCTTTTTCTGTGTTAGATAGAACCTCTATGGGGGGTTTGCAGAAATATATATTCAGGAATTTCACTGAATGAGATGTAGGTACATTGTCCAATCTGCAGCATTGTAGGGAATACCTTCATTAGTAAGAGCACAGATCCATTGAAGTGGATCTTTTATAAAAATACAGTTAGAACCCCAATGGGTAGAAGAGACTGGCTGAACTACTTTAAAAATGTGAAACCTATGAAAGCATGTCTTTATAATAATCTACATTTTAAAGCAAAAAAAAAAGAAAAAAAAATCCCAGCAGGATGAGAAATATCAGTAGGCATGAAAGGACGACTTGAGTCTTCTGATCTTTGAGGTTCCTTCTAGCTCAAAAATTTCTATGACTCTAAGATTCTTTATTATTCATTGGAAATGCTCTTAGCTACTACTTTCTAACACAGAGCCTATAGCTCAACCCCCTATGCCATTTGGTTCCCCTGAGTTCTTTGCTGGATTTCTGAACTTAAAAGTTCTGAGATATCTAACCCTGAACAGATTCATGTTTTTGAAATTTAGGATCATAGATCTGGAACTAGACAAAATCTCAGAGGGCACCAAGTCCAACCCCTTCATTTTTCAGATGAGGAAACAGACTGAGAGAGATTCATACCAGCTAACATTTACATGGTATTTTAAAGTTGGTAAAAAAAAACCCCAAACCTTTTACATATGTTATTTCATTTTATTCTCCAAACAACCCTGGGATGTAGGTACTATTATTATCCCCATTTTACAGATGAGGAAACTGAGGCTTAGAGAGGTTAAATGACTTGGCGAGGGTCACACAGGTAGTAAGTGGGTGAGTCAGGATTCAGATCCAGTTTTTCTGGCCTGCAAGTCCAGCACTCTACCACTGTGCCCCTTCACTGCCCCTTAAGTGGCTTGTGCAACATCAGCAAGGTTTGAACTCTAGTTTTCTGGTGCCAGAGCAGGGGCTCTTTGTACTGAGCCAATCTCAAGTAACTAATTCAAATAGCCATCTTACTTTGGAACAACCATCCCAAACAACTGAAACACTGATGCACAAAGAGGATGAATTGGTGAAATTCTTCCATCACTTACCCCACTGATTCAACCTTGTTTTAGGACTTGGTGTAATGGTCTTGAAAACTTTTCAGAGTTATTTACATTCAAAATGCAATTAGGTTTAATTTCCTCTGACAGATGAAATACACACACATATGCCCTGGGAATGAAGATAGCTAAAAGTAGGCCACAGAAAAGTCTCACTTGAGGCTACAGTTTTGATTTTCTTGAAAAGAACGTTTTCACGATGTGACTTCCCCGAACGTTTATCAGGGGGGAAATTACAGTAGACACTGGAGATATAAAGAATGTTGGAATATTGGAAGATTTATGTGCCAATTCTCAGTAAGATTTATTTTGATAAATTGTTCTGTATCAATATGTAAAAATCTAATAAATATAACTCTTTAAAAAGGGGCCGCTCCAGTTTTAGTGTTTCAGGGGAGAAAGGTTTGGCAAAAAGTCAGGATATGCATTAAAAACACACTTTCAAGAGGTCTAATAAATAAAGGCTTTGAAATATGGTTTCCTAGTGAGAGAGGCAGTTTAAATCATTTTGATATAGAATCTGAATTAGACCTTTAAAAAAGAAAGGCAAGTTTTCCTTAACTTATTATTTATAGGTATTTTGAAAATAAAATCTATGCAAGCTGATTTCTTCCCTCATTATTTACAAAGTAAATGTATTGTCAGGTTTTAGAGGCAGGTGAGACTAGCAGAAGACTGACATAACTAATCCAAAAACAATATTATCTGGTGTTACAAACAACCTGGTCTCCAATTAACCAGAATTTGCAGTATTTTATTTTTAATTAAATGAGAAATAATGTAAGGAGGAAAAAGGAGTTCAGAGATTTGGGGCGGGGGGAGAAAAATCTTCTTACCAAGCAGGGAACATTCAGCCTAATTTCCATATGCCTCCCATTTCTCAGCACTTGGTGTTGAGAAATGATGTCCAGAATTGGGATCATAACACTTTTCAAAATCCTCAGTCATGTAAAATGGATTGATTATCTTCATGGTTCCACACTGCCTAAACAGGAAAGATCAAAACCATTTTTATAAGGATTTTGGCGCACATACACACACACACATTTTGTGAGTTAACAGTAATTCCAGTGAACCAAAATATCCCATTCTTTGAGCATCAGCTAATTGAGAAAAGGAATATTAATAGTCCTGGCCCATAGTATTTTCTTCTATAACTAAGAAAAACAGTTAAGTAAAACCAAAAGATACAGTAACCATATTTGTCGGTGTATTCAATGATCTGTACTCACAATCTCCCACCTTTCTGCTTAGAGGAAGAAAGTGTATTTCATCATTGGTCATCCGGAACCAATACACTGCCAACATATTTTAGTTCAAAGCCAAATATGTATGCATTGGTTGAAAATATGAAGATATGTCATTTTGGCTTAAAACAAGTATCAGCGCCTTCCTCCTTTTTTAAAAAAAATCATGTGTATATAATTATAGAGACAGATCTATCTAGAGATAGATTTATATCTAGATCTAGATCTCTCTATATGTGTATCTTGTTTGTATGTAATTCTATGCATACTGTTTCCCTCATTAGATTATAAGCTCCTCAAAAGCAAGGACTATTTCTGCCTTATTTACGTATTATTTTGGTATCCCTGGTGCTTAGCACAGGTATCTCACACATAGCTGACCCTTGATAAATACTCGTTGATTCTTTTGAACCAGATTCTAATAAGTGGCAGACAGTGTCTTACGCTGTCCATTCCTTCCCTCTATTTCGTGCCAAAGGACTTTAACTCAATGGTTCTAAGGTATTTATTAAAGGTGCCCTGTGAAGCTACTCTTCTTCCTCTTTTTCATATTCTCTCTATTTGGTTGGTTCCAACCCCTGTTAGTCATGGAGTTTGGGGCTGCATTTTTCATCAGCAAATGCCTATCCTTTCCAACTGGTATGCAAATCCCACTTTTCCTTTTCTTTCAAACCCCAAGGCTCTCCTTTCCACCTTTTCTTGTGACCCACTGACCTTCTACTGCACAGATTTTTCAGCTGTAGTGTTTGGAGAATCCTACATCAAAATAAATCAGGTTTCCATTTTTGTAGTTAGTGAGTACTCCGAGCATTTATTTGCGAGACACCAATCTCAAAATGTATATTGACTTTCATATTCCTCCATAACCAGGACCCAGTTTCTCTATCTTTTGAATCTATGATCTAAAACCTTGCTTGAGAACTTATCCGGATCTCTATGCTATAGACATTACAATGCAGCAAAAGTAAGTACTGAATGCAGAGAGCCTGCCATTATGAACTTGTCTTTTCTCTTCTGTGCATACATCCAAACACTTATTTAGTGGGGAATTTATTTGCAAGACCTGCTAAAAACCATTTTAAAATCAATTTTTATTTACAAAAATGTTGCCCAGTGTCACTAAGGCTCAAATCTAAACATTTCCCAGTTCAAACTTAATAGAAAAATACACGAACTATAATGACTTCTCCATCCTTTTCAGCTTTAATATTCAGACAGACGCCAAGGGCTGTCACTTTCCATATTAAGGCAATCCACATTCGTTTATAACTCTAACACCTAAGGAAAAGGATACTGCATCTTTGATGAACAAACAGAATTTCTTTGCAGAAAGGAAGATGTACGGGCAAGAAAGTTGAATGTCAAAAAGAAATAACATCAATAAGCCTATTTCAAACCAAAAAGATGCCATGAGATGTGATCCTCAACTTCATTTCCTTTAAGTAATTTTTGCTTAGATTAGTTGATGTCCTCTTCTCTGAACTCAAAATTTCATTTTCTGCACAAGCCTCTAGTTTTTATTTCAGAAACACATACCTGAAATTATACAGACTGAGGACTGTAGCAACAGCTGAAAGAGAAAATTTCAATTGGATTCAAGTGCTTTTGCTTCTATGACAAACCCACTTATAGATTAAATTAAAGCATTCCTTCTAGCTCTGGTTCTCAGTCTCAACCCCCTTCTCAATAAACTGTTGAAGATCTTAGACCTTCTACAAAATGAATCAAATTTTTTTCTCCATCCTATTTGATCGCTGTCTGCTACTAATTCACCCCTTTATTGATCTTTAGGCTCCCTTTAGTGACTCCATGTTTATTAATGCTAAGATGGAAAATTATCTTGAGTTATTAGAAACACTGTGTAGCCTCAGTGAATCATTCTCTGTATCCCATTCCATTGTCCCCAGGCATAGGTTAAGCCCCACTGAGGGAGGTGGAATGGAGCTCTTGAAAGCGACTTCTGTCCTTTAATTTCTTCGGTCAAGAGGCACCATTGTTTAGTGGCTTTTAGCTTGTATAGCATAGAGAAAGAAGGTTTTTAAAAGATCACATTCCGGTGACTTCTTGTTAGCCTGGAAAAGTTCTCCACAATTGCTCATTGTGACACTTATCTCTGGCACTAAACCTGAAGGCTCCAAAGAAAACCCTATCCAAAAGACACATCTGGATGGTGATTTTACACTTTGTGGGAAAAAGGATATTTTTTTTCCCTGAGTACTATTTGTCATAGTTACAAATAATATTGATGACATAGGTTGTTGTGCTATTTCATAGCAATCAGTCAGTCAATTAGCATTTATTCAGCTCCTATTCTATCTCAGGCAGTAAACTAGGCATTGGAAATACAAAGACCAAAGTAAGACTTTCCCAGTCATCAAGGAGTTAAATTCCAATAGAAAGATATAACCTGTTTAGAGGACTGGTGGCCAGAGAAAGTAGTTTTGGTAGAGGCAAGGTATTCTTAACCTGGTATTCCTGAATCACCTAAGGGATCCTTGGATTGATTTCAGGGGTCAGTGAAGTTGGATGGGGAAAAATTTCGTCTTTATTTCATTAACCTCTACCTGAAAATTTCCCTGTCACTCAATTATTTAAAACTGTATTCTGAGAAGGGGTACATAGGCTTTAGCAGATTGCCAAAGAGGTCTTTGACACAAAAATTAAGAAGCCTTGGCTAGTCATTGACAGGGACAGCAGGGCAGTTACTTGTCATGGTTTTTCAGTAGCAATGGTAATATTGCTTTGTTTATCATTCTCAGAGTCAAAAGCAGGGGGAGATATAGATAGTTGGCAGTATTGCTGTGTAGTCCCTGTTGGTAGACTGAATGAGAACTGAGGCAGAGTTTGAAGTCAAATAGAGATAGGAGGTTAAGGGGAGTTTTCAATCAGTCAGTCAATATTCATTTGTTAAGCACTTACTATGTGCCAGGTACTGTGCTAAGCCCTTGAAACACAATGAAAAGCAAAACCTGTCCGTTACCTCAAGATGCTCACATTTGAATGAGGGAGAAAACGTGGAAATAACTGGGCACATACAAGATGCATACAGGAAGATGAAGGTAATCTGAAAGGGGAAGGCGTTAGTTGATGGCAGTAAAGAGTAAGGCTTTTGTGGAGAAGGTGAAATTTGGGCTATCTTAAAGGAAGCCAGGAAAACAGACACAGAACATTCTAGCCATGAGATGCAGCCTGTATGAATGCATAGATATGAGACATGGAATATAGTCCTCAAGGAACCATAAATAGACCAGTATAGCTGGATAGTAGAGATCATGGAATGGAGCAAGGTGTGAGAAAACTGTCAAGATAGGAAGGGTCTCAATTATAAAGGGCTTGAAATGCCAAACAAAGGAATTTAAATTTGATCCTAGAGGTAAGAGGGGGCCTTTGAGGCTCTTTCAATTGCAATGCAGGAGGGTGGAAGGGGGCATCACATTGTCTTACTTGTGCTATAGAAAAGTCAACTTGGCACATCTCTGGAAGATGCTGATTAATACTGGCACCATTAAAGTGGTGAATGACTTAAGATGGAGTCATAATTGAGAAAACAGAGAGATTTAGAAATTAGATGGATTATTTATGTGGGGCCAGTAAGAGCAAGGAGTCAAGGGTGACATTAAGGTTGTGAACTTGGGTGATTGGGAGGACAGTGTGTTTGACAGGAATAGGGGAATTTAGAAGCAGGGAGGGTTTGGGAGGAAAAATAATGACCTTTTTTTTTTTTGGGATATGTTGAGTCTGAGATGACTAATTGAGATTTCCAAAAGGCAGTTGGAGATATGAGAGCTGGTGAGTTCACCAAGTGAGATAATATAGACTAGAGCAAAAAGAGGGAGGGAGAGGCCTCCAGGATCTCCTTAGAGGGACAGTCATGCTTATGAAAGTGACACGGATGAAGACTCAGCAAAGGGAACCGAAAAGGAGTGGTTGGACAGATCAGAGATCCAGGAGATATTAATGTCACAAAAACCTAGCAGAGAGCAAGACCATCCAGGAGAAGGGGATTAAGCCTGCAGAGAAATCAAGACTGAGAGATGGCCACACCAACCAGGACTTCACCTTCGAGGTTTTCATACTTGAGGCTGAATTTAATTCACAAATTCCCGTACATTTTTGAATAGTAGTAATTTGCCTGGTCAATTACATCAAAAAGGTCCTAGCCTGATTTGTCAGTGCTTATCACCCTTGTTAAACACTGACATTTATACAGCTCCATACATGATCTCATTGGGTCTTCATGAAATAAATCCTATAGATATTATTCCCACCCTCATTCCCACCTTTTTAAAATTTATTTTTTTTTTGACCCTGGCATTTCTTATTTGATTTGTCCACCACTGATATATATTGCTAACTCCTCTGTAATTAACCTTCTGAGAGAGTTGCCGGGGATTACCATGAGTTTAAGTGATTTGTCCATGGTCTGCAGCAAACATGTTTGAGAGGTGAAATCTAAACTAGGGCTTCTTGACACTGTCTGCCTTCTCTACATTTTACCACTAGGTGGCGCAGTGAATATAGTGCTGGACTTGGAGTTGGAAAGACAAGTTCAAATTAAAAGTCAGACACTTAGCTGCGTGACCCTAGGCAAGTCACTTCATGTGTCTCAGCTTCAATTTCCTTATCTATGAAATGGGGCTAATGGTAGCATCTACTTCCCAGGGTCGTTGTGAGGATCAAATGAGATAACACACGTAAAGTGCTTTGGAAATCTCAAAGCACTACCTAAATGATAGCTATTTGTTATTAAGTAGGTGTGCCTTGCCATCTATTTCTAGTTTACAGAGGAAATTGAGGCTGAGGGAGGGTTAAATGACTTTCCTGATGTTGCACACCTAGGAAATATCTGAGGCAAAGTTTGAATTCAGGCCATTCTGCTTCCAAGTCCAGCACAATATGGACAGTCTGTTTTGCAAGGCAATGAGAGAAACTAAATTCAATTAGGTGTTTTACACCAGTCTACCCTAAGGTTGATGGTCTCCTTTTATTTTTTTTCCAATGAAGCCTACAGAGTGATTTCTATGAACCCCTTTGACCCTGAAATGGAATCACCATCTGGTCAGGAATGAGGGGAAGGGGTAGGGAATGCAAACTTGGCACCACCCAACAGGCACATGTTAGAAAGGGAAATGAAGGGTAATCTTACCAGCTAATGTTTCTAGGGGAAATTGTTGTTGAATCACAGAAAGGGGAGAAAGAAGTGCTCTTAGCTTCTATTACTCATCTCCCTGAAAGTTAATAGAAGGTTTATTGAAAGTCGAACTCCAATAGGATTTGAACCTATGACCTTTGAAATATGAAGCCAGTCCACTGGCCAATCATCTCCACAAGCTTTTGTCCCAGCTAGGCAGAATAAAGTGACCTGAATTGGCATTTGGCCAAGCCACCAGGGTTAACTTAACACATCTACTTATTTTTTTTCTTGAAAAGTGTCTTTGACTCTATAATGACTGTATTTGCGAGAAATGATCTAGGTAGGCAGAGTACAATTACCTGCATTGAAATATAGCCAAGACATTGGGGTGAAACTCTCTGCTTTTGTAAAAAGTGCTAAGGAATTGTTAATGACCATCAGGGTTCAGGACCTTGGGTTTGCATCCCAACTGAAAGGAGGAGAGAGAACATTTGAATAGAAAGGAAAAAGAGCATAGTGTGTGTTTTCCCAAGCCCCATGCTGGGCATTAATTCGCTAGGGTTCATAGGCAAGAGTACTAATTCTTGCAAGTGATGTGTGTGCTTCCAGAACTTTTCATGTCAAGTCTTTCAATATTCAAAATTTCTTTAGAGTACTAGGTGTACCAGAGTACATCTTAAGAAGAACCCCTGAAGGGAAACAAACAAATAAACAAAAGGCATGAATGTGAAAAAAATGCTCAGGATTTTAAAGGCTCTTTGAGATCTTTAAAACCTTAGGCCTACGAAGCTCCAGGATTGATGATAATGGATCTTTGTTTACTGATCTTCAGGGCGTGGAAGAGATGTCAACAGAGTTGTTTTGAAAATGACTGTTCCAGTGACCCTTGCATTTAAACATTCAGAAAAGTAAAACTACCCCAGGATGACTATGTTAGCATTATCATTCTGAAGTTAAGCTGCTAACCCACTAACTTCTTTCTCCTTTCCTTTGTTTGATGTAGATTCATTTATTTGCATCTTCCTTTTCCATCCCTCCCCATTTTATCTGCTTCTAATTCTCACAATCTTGGACATATTGATAAATACAACTTAATGTGCTTATTAAATTTGGTTAAACATTTATTATGAATTTGTCTTTTTAATGCAGTCACACCGAGAGGTGCTTTATAATTAGTTGCTTGTGCTTTAATCAACGTATAGATCCACTGCAGTTGCTGCAAATGGATCTATCTCTAGCATAGTCTTTGATGTTAAAAGAATAGATTAGATTTGCATTCCCTAGTGAATTTACTTTGGGTTCGTTCCTTCAATATTGTTCTCTTGATGGCAATGCTCCTTGGACACGAGCTTAGAGTCTTTGTTGAATGCACAGAAAAGCTGTTCTCGATTACTTTCCTTGTTCTCAGTTTGAGTATTCCCCCTGTCTTTCCCAAACAGCTGTCTCAGCCACATGCTGTTGTCCATGGTGCTTCGCTTCCACTGTCTCATCAGGATGTCTTTTTGATTTAAGGGCTCCTTTCTCTCCCCTGGGTCAAGACCTGGCCGCTGCTGTTTTTTGCATTCCCTCTTCCAATAATATCACATGTACTTTTCAGGAATGACATTTCTTGCCTCACACCACAGTTCATTTAGTGCCTCCTTTTTCTTTTTCTCTTCTCTCTGGCAACTAAATATCGCTTCCCTTCAGTTGCATAAACTTCTACCATGGAGTGGTTACTGATGCTTTCCAGGAAAAATCTTCTGATGGACATTGCTTTTATTTGGACACTTACTTCCATTTCTTTGATACTCAGAAGAAAAATAGAAGGGAAAATCTAATTTAATATTAGAGATAACCCATAACAATTAGGAGAAGAGTCAATTTTATTAGAGATATTAACTCCTACGGGGAAAACATGCCGAATTTTCCAGTAAGCACCATGCCTGTGTTATAGTTTGTTCTGAGCAGGTTGGACTATCCGAAAGCCTATCATTTGGGACCCAATTTCTTGCTCCCAAGGCAGCAAGATTGCAAAGTGGTTAGAGCGCTAGACGTGGAATCAGGAAGATGAATTCAAATCCAGTCTCAGGCGATTATTAGTTGTGTAACCCCGGGAAAGTTACTTAACCTCTGTTTGCCTGAGTTTTCTCTACTATAAAATGGGACTAATAATACCTACCTTCCAGAAAGTGATTTACAAAACTTAAAGAATTATTACTGTTGTTGTTGTCATTATTAATTGGGCCCTTGATAAGCAAGGCAGTCAGCTCTCTAGGGCAAGTCACTTAGGGAAACATTTTTTAATGTGACTTTTTATTAATGCAGAAAGCTTAAATGCCAGGAAAGTTCACATAATCACAGAATTTCAGAATTAGAGGAGATTTTATAAAACATCTGGTCCAATATAAACTGAAAAAGTGACCCTTATACAACAGAATTGGCTTCATTCTGCCTTATTTGAAGATGCCTAGTGAGAAGAAAGATGCTGCGTTGTGAGGTAGCTGACTTCAGGTGTGGACAGTTTGAATGGTTAGGAAGCTTTTCTTCACATTGAGCTAAAGTCTGTCCATTTGCAATTTTGAAGCACTTTTCCTACTTTTGCCCTGTAAGAACAACAGAACCACGTGATTCTTTCTTCTACATGACAACCTTTCAAATAACTCAAGGCAAATATCAGCCAACCCTTACCCAAATCTCCCTTTCTCTAAACTAAATATTCCATTTTTTTCAATGAATCCTCATGTGCCAAATTTAATATCCACAACCTATAGACAATGGTGTGCTAGTGAATGATTAACAACTGATTCTTGGAGGGAAAAAATGTACCTATGATACACTTTTAAGTTTAAGCTACATTATTAACATTTTCTGTATCCCTTTCTTAAGTCTTCAAAATCAACAAAATAATAAATCAAACTCTGATTTATAGCAGCATTTGTCATTCTGAGATGTAAAAGCTCATGCTGAAAACTAAATAACAGGTACTCTGAGCTGATTGGAGGTGGGTTCAGCACATTTCTGCATATGCATTTTGGGGGGATTAGTAAAGTAGGTGGTCAGGCTACACAGTTTTTGAGGTTCCTGTCCAGTGCTCCTAGCTCTAAACCTATTATCACTTACTTAAGTTGCATGCATTACAGTGCCTATAGTATTGCCAATGGAATGCCTGGCATATCAAACTGTATGGTACAGTACAGTGAATGCTAGAATTGGAGTTGTAAACCTGAATTTGAATCTTTTCCCTAATTCTTAGTAGCTGTGTGTCCATGGGAAATTTATTTGGCTTCTCTAAACCGTGGTTTTCTCACCTATAAAATGGGTATAATACCTGTAACATCTACCTTACAAGGCTATTGTCAGGAACAAATAAGGCAATGTATATAAAGCACTTGGCAAAGCTCAAGTTCTTATATAATGTGAGTTTATTATTATTATTTTGACCAGACCTGTGAAGATCTGTACCTTCTCTACAACTTATAATTTTTTGAAAAATTCAATTTATTTAGTATTTTATTTTCCCTCAATTACATATAAAAATAATTTTTGACATTGTCTTTTAAATTTTGAGTTCCAAATTCTCTCCCTCCTTCTCCATCTCCCTCATTGAGAAGGCAAGCAATTTAATATAGGTTATATAGGTGTAGTCATGCAAAACATATTTCCATATTAGTCATGCTGTAAAAGAAAACATAGACTAAAAGAGCCCCAAGAAAAATAAAGAAAATTAAAGTATTCTTTGAACTGTATTCAGACACCGTCAGTTCTTTCTCTGGAGGTGGATAGCATTTTTCTTCACAAGTCTTTCAGAATTGTCTCAGATCATTGTTTTACTAAGAATAGCTAAGTCATTCACAGTTGATCATCTTGCAATATTGCTGTTACTGTGTACAATGTTCTCCTGGTTCTACTCATTTCACTTTGCATCAGTTCATGTAAGTCTTTCCAGGTTTTTCTGAGAGTATCCTGCTCATCATTTCTTATGGCACAATAGTATTCCTTCACAATCACATACCACAACTTGCACAGCCATTGCCCAATTGATGGGTATCCTCTTAATTTCTAATTCTTTGCCACCAGAAAAGAGCTGCTATAAATATTTTTGTACATACAGGTCCTTTTCCTTTGTGTGTTTTTTTAAAAATTACTTCTAGAATACAGCCCTAGTAGTGGTATTACTGGGTCAAAGGGTATATAGAAGGTTTTATAGCCCTTTTGACACAGTTCCAAATTGCTCTCCAGAATGGTTGGATCAGTTCACAACTCCACCAACCATGCATTAATGTCTTAATTTTCCCATGTCCCCGCCAACATTTGTCATTTTCCTTTTCTGTCCTATTAGCCAATCTAATAGGTGTGAGGTAGTACCTCAGAGTTGTTTTAATTTGCATTTCTCCGATCAATAGTGATTTAGAGCATTTTTTCATATGGCTATGGATTGCATTGATTATTTCATATGAAAACTTCATATTTTTTGATCATTTATCAATTGGGAAATGGCTCTTACTTTTTATGAATTTTACTCAGTTCTCTATATATTTGAGAAATAAGGCCTTTATCTAAGAAACTTGCTTCCAAATTTTTTTCACAGTTGTCATTGCTAACTGTGTTTCCCTCCACCCTATTTCTCCCTGCTTATTCTGTTCTCTCTCTCCTTTCACCTTGTCCCTCCTCAAAAGTGTTTTGCTTAGGGACAGGTAGGTGGCACAGTAGATAGAGGACTGGCCTTGGAGTCAGGAGGACCTGAGTTCAAATCCAGCCTCAGACACTTGACACTTACCAGCTGTGTGACCCTAGGCAAGTCACTTAAACCCATTGCCTAGCCAAAAAAACAAACAAACAAAAAACAGAACAGAAGTGTTTTGCTTCTGACTAATGCCTCCCCTAATGTGCCCTCCCTTCTATCATACACCTCCACCTTTCTCTTATCCCTGTCCCCTCCTACTTTCATGTAAGGTAAGATACATTTCTGTACCCAATTGAGTGTGCATGTTATTCCCTCTTTGAGCCAATTCTGATTAGAGTAAGGTTCAAGCATTCCCAGCCACTTCCCCCAGCTCTCCCTCCACAATTGCCTCTTTTATGTGAGATGATTTATCCCATTCTACTTCTCCCTTTCCCTTTTTCCCAGGCATTCTCCTTTTTCATCCTTTAATTTTACTTTCTTAGATATCATCACTTCATATTAAATTCACTCCTGTGCCCTCTGTCTGTATTTATTCCTTCTAACTGCCCTAATAATGACTCTTTTGAGTTATAAGTATCATCTTCCCATGTAGGAATGTAAGCAGTTTAACCTAATAAGGAGAAGGATGCCTTGAAAAGCAGAATTGGTCAAATAAAAAAAGATATACAAAAGTTCACTGAAGAAAAGAACCCCTTAAAAAAGCAGAATTGACCAAATGGAAAAGGAGGTCCAAAAGCTCAATAAGAAAATAATTCCTTAAAAATTAGAATTGAACAAGTAGAAGCTAATGACTTTATGAGAACTCAAGAAACAATAAAGCAAAACCAAAAGAATTTAAAAGTAGAAGACAATGTGAAAAATCTCATTAAAAAAACAATTTTAACCTTATTAAGTCTCTTATGATTTCTCTTTTTTGTTTACCTTTTTATGCTTCTCTTGAGTCTTGTATTTAAAAGTAAAATTTTCTATTCAGCTCTGGTCTTTTCATCAAGAATGCTTAAAAGTCCTTTATTTCATTGAGTATCCACTTTTCCTTTTAGAGGATTATACTCAGTTTTTTCTGAGTAGGTTATTCTTTGTTGTAATCCTAGCTCCTTTAACCTCTGGAATATCATGTTCCAAGTCCTCTGATACTTTATTGTAGAAGCTGCTAAATCTTGTGTTATCCTGACTGTAGCTCCACAATACTTGAATTGTTTCTTTCTGGTTGCTTGCAATATTTTCTCCTTGACTGAGAGCTCTGGAATTTGGCTATAAGATTCCTGAGAGTTTCCATTTTGGTATCTCTTACAGTATCTCTGAAAACAGCTGCACAAAACCCCTGAAGCTTGAGACAGTGTGCCCTCCACCCTGGAAGCAGAGTCCCACTTTAGCAAAGAATTAGAAGTCAAAAAATAGGCTAGAAAAATGAGCAAACTACAGGAAAAAAAATTCTGACCATAGAAAGATACTATGGTGACAAGGAAGATCAAAACCCACACTCAGAAGAAAGCAAAGTCAAAACTCCTACATCCAAAGCCTCCAAGAAAAACATGAATTGGCCTCAGGACATGAAAGAGCTCCAAAAGGAAAGGGGAAAAGGGAAAGGGAGAAGTAGAATGGGATAAATCATCTCACATAAAAGAGGGAGGTGATTGGTTAATTCTTTCCATTTCTATTTTACTCTCTGGTTCCAAAATATCAGGGCAATTTTCCTTGATAATTTCTTGAAAGATGATGTCTAGGCTCTTTTTTGATTATGACTTTCAAGTAGTCCAATAATTTAAAAATTGTCTCTCCTTGGTCTTTTTTCCCCCCAGATCAGTTTTTTTAAATGAGATATTTCACATTGTCTTCTACTTTTAAATTCTTTTGGTTTTGCTTTATTGTTTCTTGAGTTCTCATAAAGTCATTAGCTTCTGCTTGTTCAATTCTAATTTTTAAGGAATTATTTTCTTCATTGAGCTTTTGGACCTCCTTTTCTATTTCACTAATTCTGCTTTTTTAAGGAGTTCTTTTCTTCAATGAATTTTTGTATATCTTTTTTTTATTTGGCCAATTCTGCTTTTCAAGGCATTCTTCTCTTTATTAGATTTTTGTACCTCTTTACCATTTGGCCTAGTCTGTTTTTTAAGGTGTTATTTTTTCCAGTATTTTTGTGTGCCTCCTTTACCAAGCTGTTGACTCTTTTTTCCATGATTTCCTTACATCATTCTCATTTCTCTTCCCAATTTTCCCTCTACCTCTCTCACTTGATTTTCAAAATCCTTTTTGAGCTCCTCCATGTCCTGAGACCAATTTATGTTTTTCTTGGAGGCTTTGGATGTAGGAGCTTTGACTTTGTTTTTTTCTGAGTGTGTGTTTTGATCTTTCTTGTCACCATAGTAACTTTCTATGGTCAGAATTTTTTTTTCTGTAGTTTGCTCATTTTTCTAGCCTATTTTTTGACTTCTAATTCTTTGCTAAAGTGAGACTCTGCTTCCAGGGTGGAGGGCACACTGTCTCAAGCTTCAGGGGTTTTGTGCAGCTGTTTTCAGAGATACTGTAAGTTTTCTGTTCTTCCAAGGTAGGATGATCTAAAGAGAGGTGTGTTTTTAGAGGTGTTCTCCTGGCCTGTGCTTTGGTCTGTGCACATTGTGTTTTACCCTGGAACTGTGATGAGGATCCCTGCTTCACTGCACCTGCAAGCTCTGGTGTGCTAGTTCTCCTCCTCACCCTGGGACTGCCACCTAGGACTGGGACTAGATCTGAGCATGGGCAAAGCAACAGAGTTTTGTCTCAGTGTTAGCAAAAGAGTAATCTCCTTCAGTTGTTTGACCCCCTTACCACCTATGGGCTGAGAGCTCTGAAAGCAGTCACTGCCAATACTTATTCAATGGCTCCTGAGACCTTGTAGTTTGCTAGGGTCTGGTCTGTGCTGGTGCAGCCTGGGCTGGACTGTGCTCCACTCCCTCCTCAGTGTGATGGAGCTTTCCTGCAGATCTAAATTGTCTTGGACTGGAAAATTGCTTTTGTGGGTTCTGCCACTCCAGAATTTGTTTTAGGACATTATTTGATGGTGTTTTGAAGGGTTTTGGGGAGAGCTAAGGTGAGTCCCTGTCTTTTTTCTGCTATCTTGGCTCTGCCCTCTGCGACGTGTAATTTTAATAAATTCCCTGGATTACAGAGAGGCTAAGTGACCTGCCTGGGGTCACACAGTCAGTGTGTGTCAGAAGCCGTATTTGAATTCTTGACTTTGAGGTAAGTCTACAAATTCATGCTGTTTATTTTTTGTTATTATTATCTTCAAGGGCAGAATGGGCGATTTTTTGTTTTATACCTTGTTTACTGTTAAAAAATTGTCTTGTTCTAATTCTGCTCTCATGGAACTGAGACTCAAGCATAGGTTAACTGTACCAATGGTAGTCACAGCTCAGATTCCAGAGATGCGTGATGGCTGCTAATTTTGGTCCATACCCTTTTCCAGGTGCAAAGAATTAGATGACATCTCTGAATCAAGGGAGAGAACACAGAAACTCTGGCTCAAAATGGAATGTAGTTCACTGGGTAGAAGCCCACACTGACATATGGAAGCCCTGTCAGAGGTCTGCATTTAACTGAAAATGTAATTTCACACTAAAGTAGGGTATGGGAAGGGCAATTCTGCTATGTGTTTTTTTCTTTTCTGAGTGGTCTTGATTTCAGAACTGAATGATTATAATAACTATCTGATATTGATCATTGAAAACAATCATTGAATTATTAGTGGAAAGAACATTGGATTTGTAAGCATAGGACCTGGGTTTGAAGTCTAGGTCTGTCTCTTATGATCTGTGTGACCTTTATGAGTAATTCAACCTCCCTGCTGCTCAATTTCCTAATATTTAAAATGAGAGAGCCATATTAGATGACCATTAAATTGTCTTCTACATGTTAACTTGGGACTTTATGATTTCTATTTCTAAGGGTGTAAGACACATACAGTGTTTACTCCAAATACTGCAATGGAGTTGTGATCTCCTTGATGCAAGTAGATTGCAACCTTTCCACACATCCCCATCTTCTGAGATTCTTGAACATGTCTTTCTCAACATTTTTAGCATAGATTCC
>NW_020948983.1:41053982-41112076 GCF_900497805.2 Vombatus ursinus | reverse complement strand
ACTGGGTTAATGTAAAAAAAGGAATCAACTGGAGAGGAAAAACTTGAGAAGTTCTAACCCCAAATTAGTTTTCTGTCCATAAGATCAGTTCTGCTTGTCCATTTAGCATTTAACAAACCTATCATGTGCTTACTATAAGCAAATTCAATTTAATTAACAAGCCTTTAGTACATACTTATTATTACAAGCTACTAGCAGGCATTATTTATTGGCCAGGAAATGACTCTTTGTGACATTCAGAAGCTAAGCTGACCTGTTATCTCTCTCAAATCCAAACATTATGCTAGACACTGAGGATTCAGAAATGGACATCCACACAGCCACTGCCTGAAGGGGCTTATGATTAAGAAGGACAAGACTGCCTACAGATAATTAAAATAGAAGAATGTGTCATTGAAAAGGAAATATTAGCAGGATAAGAGATTTGCAGAAGGAATTACCTCTTATTGAAGTGCCTGGGAAAGGCATCACAGAAGAGCTAACTTTAGAGTTGGGCTAGAATGGAAGAGAATTTCAATTTGGGGTCATACGGAGAGAGTCTGTGCAAGGAAGTCTGAACACATGCACCATGAAGCAGAAGATGCTTTCATAAAATCCATAGTCCAGTTTGAATAAAACAGAAGTGATGAAGTGGATTCGTGTGAAAAGGTTAGAAAGGTATATTAGAGACCAGTGTTTTATGCTTTTGGATCATAGGTTAAAATTTCATACCAGAGGGGACCTTAGAGGCCATCAAGATCAACTTCCTCACTGCACAATTGAGGAAACTGAGTCTGAGAGAGGATAAATGTCTTGCCCAGGGTCACACAGCTAGTAAGTACTGAGAAAGGATTTGAATTTTCTAGCTCCAAGCTCAAAAATCTAGCTACCATATCATCTAATTGCTTGGCTAAGGAATTTGTATTTTATTCTGTAAGCCGTGGAAAATCACTGCAACTTTTTGAGCAGGAGAGTGACAAAATTAGACCTGCATTGTCACCTCACCCTCTCATTATAACACATGAATATTTACAAAGGAATTATTGTTCATTATAGATCAATAATCATGAGTATGCACATAATAAAAAATTTTCAGGACCACTGTTTCCACACAGTCTAGTACTTAGTAAGGAAAAGTGAAAAAAAAAAGTTTAGAATTTCCTTACCCTCACAGTATTTATTTTCCCTTAGTTCATATCTGTGATTTCTGTGTAGGGAGTGAAAACTCAAAATATCATGGCAGAATGGCCACTATTCTGAAACTTATAGCCTCGGAGAGTTGTCAAGTAGCTTGTATAGTAGAAAAAAGTACCCCAATAGCTATAATAGAAAATAGAAACTGATAAGTGCATAATTAGAGGCACAAAAAGAATGTCGTGATAGTTCCAAGAAAGAAGAGATCAGTTCTGGGGGATGGCAAAGGTGGATATGAGGGAGGCCTGAAGATAGGAGGTGTTCTCTGAGCTTTTTCCTGAGGATCTCTATATCTTATCTGTTGTTCAAGGCCCTAGATTGTGCTGAGTTCTGTATGACAAGGGAGAGAGAGAGACGGAGAGGGAGAAGGATGAAGAAGAGAGAGAGACAGAGAGAGAGAGAGCGAGAGAGAGAGAGAGAAAGAGAGAGAGAGAGAGAGAGAAACAGTAGTAGCATAGTTTTTAGAACCGTTCTTATGTAGGAAATGACATTTGAGTCAAGCTTTGAAGGAAGCTAGGGATTCTATGAGGTGGACCTGAGGAAGGAGTGGTATTTAGATATAAAGGAGCATATGGACAAATGCATGAAGGGGAGATGGAATGTTGTATATAGGGAATGACTAGCAGGCCAGTTTGACTGGAATGGAGAGTTTATAAAAGGAAGAGCATATTTATTAAAAATAAACCAACCAGCAATAAAAGCTCTAGAATTTCCTCTTTATCTTTAATGGATTTTGGCATTAGCTTCTTGCTCAACTGTCAAATGTTGCTTTCTCTCTATAAAATACCAGCAGTGCCCCCACCTTAGAGGTGGCTACTATGCATTAGTTTACTTTTGAGCTGGGTTAGGAGATTGCAAGTTTAAAGTGAAATATATTATATAATGGAGTTTTAATTGAAATGTAGAGTAGGTCTCTAGTGATAGGTCCTGGAATTAGGGGACCACAGAGCCCGAGCTTAAACACTCACTTGTTAAGTGACCTTGGATATCGCAGTTGACCTCCTATGTTTCAGTCAATCCAGCTGGAAAATTGGGGAAAAAACAGAAACCTCACTGAATACCAGATGCTTCCTCTGATCTAAGATTTCCTGGGGGAAGCCAATTAAAAATTACATTGATTTATTTATATTTCTGTTAAAAACAAAGCTTTGTCCTCCCCCCCCCAAGTTCACTGTGTGTGTGTGTGTGTGTGTGAGAGACAGAGAGAGAGAGAGAGAGAGAGAGAGAGAGAGAGAGAGAGAGAGAGAGATTGAGAGAGACTGAGAGAAAGGGGGAGGGAGAGAAGAAGAGGGAGAGGATATGAAGGATATGAAATCATGAGAAAGCTAGAACTCAATATACAAAGCTCTAAAAACAGTATAGATCATACCATATAGAACAGTGCTAATTTCATATAGAATCCATGGCCAGCTGTACATTATTTTTAATACAGATTGATATTATACCCAAGAACCATCACCTTACCCCTCATTATAACACACATATTTACAAAGAAATGATTGTTTATTTAGATCCATAATGCTGAAAATACATGTAAAATAATTTTTTCAGGACTGTTTCCCTGCAGCCTGATGCAGTCCTTGTAAGAGAGAATGAAAAAAAAAACATTTAAAACAGCTTCATTTCTATACTTACCCCTCCCTCCTCCTGCCCAATTTGGTTCAGAGCTATGACTTCCGTGTAGGGGGTGAAGAAGGTGGGAATTTAACACAACAATGCCATTGGTCACTAGCCTAAAATCTTTAACCCCAAGCCTAGAGGGAGTTTTCAGAAATTAAGTGACATAAATAGTATGTATGACAGTCAGGACCTGAACTCAGGTCTTCCTTACTCTAAAGCTGGCTCTTTAGCCAGTTTCCCATTTCACCTCTTTGCTCTAGGTATAATATATGCTTAAAATAATTTTCTCATTAAATTGGTGCTTTCTCACTGGTTTTATGCAACATTTTTGTATTCATGGTGAAAATAACACATTTCTAAAGGTCTATTTTTTATGATTAGAAGCTTATGTGATATTTATAAATATCCCCACAAACAAATAGCTCAGTGCTAATTTTTCCAGTAATGGTAATTGTTTAAGAACAAATAAAAGGAAATAATTCTAACAGGAAAATTTTGTTCTCTTTGAGAGGATAAACTACCCATAGAACTTATTTCAGAAGGTACTGAAAGAAACACATATTCTCCCAGGCTTAGATCACACATGCATTTCATGCTTCAGCCACATATTAATTTTTATGAGAGAGTTATATATCCAGAGAAAGGGAGGGATCTCTGGTAATGGAGAGGCTGAATGACCCTTACTCCAGCAGTGCAGGGAGAGGTTTCTCTAACTATGAGCAATTGATTTTATTTTCTGCTTTAAGGCTTTCATCACCAGCAAAAAGGGTATACAAATTAATGGAGCTCTCTGTATCATTGTTGATTTAAGTCATACAGACAGCATCCTATGGTTACATAAAGCCACAGCCCGTTTATTATCAGCTACAGTGTGATTCATAGCACTGGGGGTATTTGTTAACTCATATCCCTCCTCTTTATCACCTCAGAATCAAAGGGGAGAGAAATAGGAATAATAATAAACAGGTATAATAATTTGGGGAGGAAAAATTTCTGGAGGACAAAACCATAAAAGGCAGTGGGGA
Source organism: Vombatus ursinus (assembly GCF_900497805.2). Taxonomy (NCBI): domain Eukaryota; kingdom Metazoa; phylum Chordata; class Mammalia; order Diprotodontia; family Vombatidae; genus Vombatus; species Vombatus ursinus. Next base: position 41,108,258 of record NW_020948983.1, on the reverse strand, counting down.
GTGATAGAAAGAATCCTGGACTTGGCAACAGAAAATCTGGGTTCTGGTCTCAACTTCCCTATTTCCTATCAATCTAATACTGGATAAGTCATTTTATCTTTCTAAGCTTCAATGTCCCCAACCATAAATTGGGAATAATAATGCTTGCCCTACCTACTTCACAGAATTGTTGTGAAGGAAGTGCTTTTAAGGTATCACATCAGTTAAGCAAAACTATAGGTTTTAATATGCTCAATACTTACAAATAGCAAGCATTTATATAGTACTTTAAGGTTTGTAAAATTGATATAACAGACATTTTACTTCTTGTTACATGCATCATGCACATTCTACTCCTACCACATTTGAAGCATTCAGATACTCAGTTTTGTCAATGCGTTAATTCCAGCCAACTATCTTCTCTCTCTCCACTGCCCTCAGCCCCCTTCCCAATCAGACATGATTGTGGCCTACCCTAACACCAGAAAATTACCCAGGTGACTAGCCTGTATTGCTCCAACAAATTTATTTCAAGTAGACCATAACCAATGTTAACAAATGAAAATAGAAGGAAAAATTGGCTTCTACCACATCCTTTAGGAGAACTAAAAAAACTTGATTGCACATCATTGAACATCTGGCCTTGCATCCTGACCAGTTGAAAGTTGACGACATTTCTAGCATCAGGCAAACTTGAATCTAGGGCTTGTATGCAAGAATTCATAGCTGAGAAATGTATAAGAGACTTTCAGCCTGGAGAGGAGAACATCTATCTTATGCTATATGAGTCATGCCATATGGGCAATATCCTTGTTTAATTTTAAGCCCATGCTTATAGTAGTGATTGTTTTCCAACAAGTGAACTTTGTCTCTTTCTTTATTTGTGTGTACATATATGCATGTATATGTATGTATATGTAATATATATTATATAATATGCATACATAATAAAAACATTAAACACCTATTATATTATTATTCATATTCCCAATACACTGTCTAGGTACTGAGAATGTGAATATAAAATGAGACAATCCCTGATCTCAAGGAGTTTATGTTCTACTCTGTGTGTGTGTGTGTGTGTGTGTGTGTGTGTGTGTGTGTGTTTTCAAGTCCCCAATACATGCTTTTAGGGTTCGAAAGTAAGTCTGCTCATTATTTTCTGTGTCAAAAAAAGAGTTAATGACCTGAAACAACTGTAAAGTACTATAATAGTGTGAACAAGTATAATGATGTAAAACTGATCTCTTATTATCTCATTATTATTATCTCTTATTATCTATCTCCTTCCTTTCTCCTTCAAGACTATGTCTCCCTACTAGACTTAGTTGTTCTTACAATCAATTAAAACAAAATGTTTACATTTCTTTTACCCAAATCTACAGGAGACCTGGGTCCAATTCTGGAGGTTGCTGCCAAGTTTGCCAAGAATAGAAACTTATGCTTAATGCATGAAAGGAACTCTGGTAGCTTATGAGGAGACCTCTGTCATTCCATTACCTAAACTCAAGTTTCTTGGCCTTCCACAAATCACTTGTGTCAGCATTAGATTTGTGAGCACTGAAAATACATACATGTTCTCTGATCATGGGGCTAGGCATTGCTTGGTCTTTGGTACTAAGAGCTTGGCTTTCTTTGTAGCTCTGCTACCTAGGTTCATAGAGCTGGGGGGACCTTAGAGATAATCTATTTCAACTATGCATATTTACAGATGAAGAAAGTAGGGGCCAGAGGTTCTAAATGATTTGCTCAAACTCATACAGTGAATTATAGTAGACCCAGGTCTAAAACCAGGGCAGAGGTATACCGGAGCCAGTTTAAACCAGCTTGCAAAGTTACACATGTACTGTATAGCAGGGACAGACTTGGAATACAGGTCCTCTCCCACTGCACCATAAAGTTGGTTTTGGATATGGGTTCAGTTCAGTACATTTAACAATGATAAAGGGATCATCTGAACTGAGCTCGTTTGTTCATTCAACAAAACATTTACAAAGTGTTTGCTATATGTGAGACACTAGGGGAGATCTCAATAAATGGGCAAGGTGGTGTTCATCTGAAGTATGAACATATTTATGCATCAGTCCCCTGATTCTTTGCACAAAATAAGGCATGGCAAAAGAAACTCTTTTCATAAGACTAGCTAAATAAAATGTACCAGCTTCAGTTGATTAAAAGCATTTATATCCCACTATCACCGTCCCCAGACAATACTTAGCAATCAAGGGATTACAAAAAAAGTAGAAGATTCATGCCCTCCAGGAAAATATGACAAAAAAGAATTTAATAAAGTTGGATGATCAGGAGTGGTGGAATGAGCACTGGTTCAAGAGTCAGAAGATGCCTGGGTTCATTCGAACCTAGGTTCAAATCCTGATGCTATTACATGCTACCTATGTGACCTTGGTCAAGTCACTTAACATCAGATATAAAACAAGGTACAGGAGCTGCCTAGACGGCCTCTGAGGTCCCTTTCATCTCTAGCTCCATGATCCTATTACTGTAGAAGTCAGTGCTCTTTAACAGGTAGACTTACTCCAACCATGCCAGTGTCCCTAATATTCTCCATACTTTCGTGTCTTTACTCAACTTTCTCCTAAAGCTTCCGTTTTCCAATCAACTTATCCAGATGCTGTCTATCCTCCATAGTCTAGTTCAAGTCTCATCAGCTTTACAGAAATCTTACCTAGCTACTCTTATGCTTGGAGATCTATCTTAGTTCATCAACTGTCGTCATCACCTCTCATCACTCTTCATCAACTCATTAACTCTAACCTTGATTATTGAGACAGCCCTCTGACTATTCTCTTGACTTCATCTCTTTCTATTCTGATTGTTTCTCTGCTCCACTGCTGAAATAAATTTCCTAAAGAGCAGGTTTGAGTACACAATGAACTCCAGTGGCCCCCATTTACTTCTAGGATCCAATGTAAAATTCTCTGTTTAGTATTGAGGTTCATCAGAACATGGCTCCTTCACACCTTTCAAATTTCCTTACAATTCACTCTTCACACAGTCTATGATTTAACTACACTGTATACTTGCTGTTCCTTGCATCCAACACTTCATCTCCCATCTGCACTAGATGTCTCCATCCTTTCCCCCTCTCCCTGCATTGCTGGAATTTTCTCCATCCTCACCTCTTCTGTTACTTTTTCTTTCAAGTCTCAGCTCAAATCCCACCTTCTGCAGGAGGCATTCCCTGATCCTCCAAATGCTAGTGCCTTTCCTCTGAGATTATTTCAGTTCTCCTCTGTATGTAGTTCAATTTTCTATATATTGTCTCCCCCATTAGATTATGAGCTCCTTGAGGGCAGTGACTAGATGTCTTATTTTTATTTTTAACCTTTCTTTGTATCCCCAGCACCTAGTGCAGTGCCTGGCTCAGAGAAAACACTTAATAAATGCTTATTGATTGATTGAGTCTTACTGATCTCTCTCCTTTCTCCAAACATTTAAAGCATTTACAATCTTTAATAATAGCTCAAAACTTAAATAGTGCTTTGGTGTTGCGAAGCACTTTAAATACAACTTCCTTGTTCCAACATTCACACTTAGTGGGTATTTTGAGTTTTTATCACAGTCACTTTACAGATGATAAAAAACTGAGGCTCTTAGTCGTCAAATGATTTTCTGTGTATATTCAGAACATAGGCCCCAGTTCAAGACCAGTAGCTATACTGACTAAATTAAAGATCTCTTTCACTTTAGAATCTGGGGGTGGAAATTTCACAGGGAACACATGGTTTAGAGTACTGACTCATATGTAGGAACTGGGAATGAAAATGGTTTTGAAAATGATTTTTTTTCATCATTCTCTAGCTGATTCCTATATTTCTTCATCTAGAGAGGAATTGTCTAATTCTCTGTAAGCCAAAGGCCAAAATGTCCATTAATATTGGCCTTTGGGGCCAGGTCAGTTTTTTTAAGTGGAAATGATATGCTGCAAATGTTGTTCTTCGTCAGAAATATATTCGTCACCCATCATAAAGACAGAGTTACAAAACATACATTAAGAAAAAGCAGTTTCACAGGAAACCCTCCTTCATTCTCTCATCTTATTTCAACATTTATTTATCAAAATGGAGAAGTTTGTCTACAGGCCACATTTTAATTACTCATAGGTCACTTGTGGACAACCTCAGCCTACAGCAGAAGGAAGAGAGGGTAAATAGATAGAATTCTCTTGAAATAAAATCTGAGAAGAGGGAGGTGAATTGGCTTCTTAAGTCTTACTTTATTGCCATCATATCATGTGAGAGAAATAAATAAATATCTGAAAAATGAACTTGGAAACTCTTTTCTTTGAGTATTTTCTCAGTTGCTCCATTAACCTCTGACATTTCTTTATACACTATACCTACTCTCGCTCCTGCCCTGTTAGGCATCTATCAACATTTATTTTATTTTTTGAGGGGGACAGTATTCCCAAAGAGGTTTGGAATGACCATAAGAATGTGTGGATTTTAGACGTGTTGTGTTTTATAGCTGTTGATATTAGGCTAATCATGGTATGTTCTTATCTACCTTATTTTAAAAATGGGTACCATTTTAGTCCTTCACTATCTCCCAGAGATAGTGGGCAGATAGACACAATCTTAGTGTTGTCCAGCAGAGGTCACTGTGGTACATAAAATGCACCAAGCCATGAGGCTATCTGTTGATAACCAAGCTGGGGTGGTGATCTTCTAGCCAGTTGAATTTAGCAATCGAGCATCTGAAGGTTTTTCTTCCCTTTCTCACTTTCTATAACAAAACCCAAACTCTGAATACCACTGAAATGATCTTGCCTCTTTACTGAACCATCAATAGGCAAAATGTTAAAATATCAAGACAGTCTTTAGTGATTAACCTTTCCCCCTATGGTCTGGGAAGTAAAATACAAGGAAGACACAGAGCAGAGCAGGTTCACCATTGTTCCAGAGGTTTCTCCTAGAAGTCTTTATGTGCTAGATTCTTTTATACAACCAAATTGTCAGCCAGGGGAAGGAAAAAGCTGTACTCTAAGAGGTTTTTAAGTCTCTTGGGAAAAGTTGTCCATCTGCCACTGTGTTCTCTCTCTCTAAATCTCTTCCTGTCCCTCTTCAGAGAGATTTTTCAAACTCTTCATGTACTAAAAATTCTGCTCTTCACTATAGATTCTGAAATACGAGTACTCTTTTCCCATGCTTGAAGAGGAGATTTTTTAGTGAATTAGGCCTCCTTGGAGGCAATCATCCCAGTCTCACCAGCAGGGCTCTTGCACTAGAATCATAGAATTTCAGACTTAGAACCTGTGTCAGAAGTCCTGTAATTCAACCTGTCGCTTGAATCCTTCTCATGATCTCCCTGCAAGGTGACAGTCTAGGCCACAATATGAAATGTTTGCAAAGGTTAGCTGTATCCAAATTGTAAAAGGCTTTATATATCAAACTGAGAAGTTTGTTTGGGTTACCTACTGAATACTTCAAATTATTTAGGTTCCATGTTGAATCTTAATGATTTTTTTTTCTTGTAAAGAGGAGGGGATGTCATTGTAATATTCTTGAATCAATGGAAATGGGAAAATGGAGGCAAAACTGGGAGAAGCGATGAGGACACGGATACTCCTTTTAGTAGAGGAAATAGCCATTGATGTGGAATGTTGGACCCACTGTCAAACATGCTTTCTCTCTCATTTGTTTTTGCATATGTTTTTGTTCTTTCTTTTGAACAAGACACCACAATGAGAGCCATTTAAAAAAAGGTAAATAGGGGCAGAAGCCTTTTTCTTCCAATATCTAAAATGTTTTGAGTCAAATAGAAATATAAACTACTAATGAAAAGTGAACAGATTTCTAAATGTGAATAATGGAAAACTTGGGTCCTCTAACTGTTTGGTCCAGTTGCTTTTAAGCCAAGTGTTGTATTTTAAAGTTAACCATTTCTTATTACTAGCGTATTGTGAGAAAAAGTTAAATGATAATACTATTTCAACTAATTTATCTGGCACAGAATCTTTCTGTTCTAATTTGGCAATACCACTTATTCTTATATGGAAAGCCAATTTATTTCTTGGGCCTCAGTTTTCTTCTTTGTAAAATGAAAGTGTTGGCAAATGTTTGATTGCTAAGGGCCCAGAGGTATTCTAGAGTCAGCTCAAACATGCCATGAGCTGATTGTTAAATTTTCAATGTGAGCATTTACATCTCAGAATTCTGCAATGTGACAGATTATGACTTGGTACTATTTTGTTCTAGAATTAAAATGATAGAGAGAATGTTAATAATGTAGATGAAACTTGAAAGTATTTTGCTTATACTTGTGTTTTTATTTTTTATTTTTTTTTGAGAACTAGTTGTCAAACATTTACTGGCCAACCACTCTAACATTATATAATTCTAAGAAAGGCCTAGAGTCAGCAGATGTTTATATGAAAAACAATAGCTTAATAGCCATGTGAAACATCAGAAATAATTTCATCTATTCCTTACATTTTTAAATTGGTGAAGTCTAGTCTCATGGCACTGATGTGGATTGCTCAGATTCACACAGAAATCAAATAGGAGAGTTAAGATTTGGACTCAAGTCTTCTGATTCCAAATTTAATTTTCTTTTGTCCTAGACCAAACTGCCAGCTTGAGGGAAAAATTGGGCTGTAGTCATACAAATCCCTGTTCCCTCTTCCCAAGAGAAACCCAACCAAACAACTGCATCAATTACTAATTATGTTGCATATATTCTGAAGGGAGGAGGACATTAAGGCAGATGGACAGAAGTAAAGGTTAGACTTTGGCAAAGCTCTGAGTTTCACCATGAATGATAGTGATGTTGGGGGTAAGTGTGGTTCATTGGCCATATGTCAACTTGTGAAGTAGGCACAATTTTTCCTTGGTGTTACTCCACCCTTCACCTCAGTAATCCTTCTCCTTTTTTGGCCTCACTTCTCCTTGTCCTCCTTACATACAGTGTAACCCAGTAACCCAGGATGGTTTCCTGGTGCTCACTTCTACAACACCCTACTCAGAATCAAAGAAGAACCAGTATTCTGGATTTTATCTCCCTCCTCACTAGCAATAGGCTTATATGACCTGGGTTTGTTCTAGGTATCAATGGGTGACAATGAATTAATCTGGTACCTTAATTCCCCTATTTCCTTCTCTAGTTCATTTTACAGATGAAGAAATTGAGGCACACAGGGTTAAGTGACCTGCCCAGGATCACATAGCTAGTAAGTATGTGAGGCCAGAATTTAACTCAGTAAGAGAAACAAGTCTTCCTGACTCCAGGCCCAGCTCTCCATCCACTGTGCCACCTATGAGAAAACTGAAGCAAACAAGGTTAAATGACTTGCCCATGGTCACATAGCTAGTAAGGGTCTGAGGCCATATTTGAACTCATGAAGATGAGTCTTCCTGACTCTAGGCCTGGCCCTCTATCCACGATGCCACCTTGCTGCCCCATTATCTACCACAGAGATTATCCACTCCAGTGGCATAAAATTCAAATAGAAATGGAGCTCTGTGGGGCTGCATCCTGACTTAGAAAACCACAAATTCACATAATCTACATTCTATTATATTTTTATTTATTTGGATACATATTTCCCAATTACATTTTCGCACTTAGCTGGGGTAGTGAGTTTGACACCTCTGATCAGTCCAACCCTCTTAGTAAGCTGAGACCTGGGGAGGTTACACAAGACCACACAGAGAGCATCAGAGCCAGGAAACGAACCCAGGACCTCTGAATCAACACTTAGTGCTCTTTTCACCACCCACCTTCTCATTTTCAGATAAAGGAAATAAGGCCTAGAGAGAAATAAAATGAGTTTCTAAAGATTACATTCCTAGTTGAATGGCAAAGCTGAAACTTGGGCCAGGGTGTTTTGGCTTCAAGTCCAGTCTTCTGTTTCACACCCCCTCCCCACCTACTTCCTTTCCATAATAGCCCTCTAATAGCCCTCTCTTATGTAACCTTTAAGTTTTATAAAGCTTTGCTTTTCAATATCCACTTTATTAAATAAGTGTTAGGAAGAGGCAATAGGGATTAATATGATAATTTCATTAATACAGGGATTGCCTTGGTGAGGAATCTCTTATCGGTACAAGCCATTACCGTCTCCACAATTTATAGTCTTTCTTAGAGGGTTTCTTAGAGTAATGAGAAGTTAAGTGACTTGCCCCAGGTCACACAGCCAACATGGTCAGAGGTAGGACTTGAAACCAGGTCTTTCTGGTGTTAGGGATAAGTAAGTGTCTGTCTTTTGTACCAGTGAAGCAGTTTGATTCTATCAGGGTTAGGAATCTGGGAATGTATATGGTTGTTTGACCTCGGGTGAATTTTTCCTCGGTGGTCATCTACCCTTCATCTTAGAACTTCTGGTCTCTTTGTGGCAGTATCTCCCCTCCCCCAAGTATGTAATGCAAATATTATTATCCCTATCTTTGAGAGAAGGAAATCGAGGCTCATAGAAGGTAAATGATTTGCTAAGGATTTCACAAAAGCCATGGTTAGAGCATAAGTGTTCCATTGATGTCACAGTGTTCTCTCCACTAGAAATTTGTTGTTGTTCAGTTGTTTGAAGCAGTGTCTGACTCTTTGTGATACCATTAGGGGTTTTCTTAGCAGAAATACTACAGTGGTTTGTCACTTCTTTCTCCAGTTCATTTTACCAATAAGGAAACTGAGGCAAAACAGGGTTAAGTGACTTGCCTAGGCTAGTATCTGAGGTCAAATTGGATTCAGGAAGATGAATCTTCCTGATTCTAAGCCTGTCACTCTATCCACTGCCCACTACAAAACATTCTATCAAAGAAGGAAGCTAATGTAACTTTCTCAGGTAATAGGATGTACAAAAATAATACTTAAAATACACGTGTATTATTTAAGAGTAATCAGAATCATGAAAATTCCAGGAATTGACTTGTAATTGTATAATAAGACAAGAATAAGATTTTATTGGCCATTTGGCTAGTTGATAGCCCTCAAACTATGCCAGGCAGGCTTTAGGCCAGATTATTATTATAATAGCAATTATTATTATAGAATGTTCATCTCTTCTTTCGGCATTCTCAACTTCTTCCTCCAGAATATTCTGATCTCCTTTTCAGAAACCCACTGCTCTCCTTCCTCTATCAAAATCTATTCCCAGGAAAGGCTACTTATCAGTCATTTATACCTCAGTGAGAATGTAATTCATCGCCTTACTTCTCCCAGAGTAGCTGTACTTTAAGCCTCCAAACTAATCATGTAATAAAGTTGTTAAAATCTGGAAAGATTCTCCTCTATCAAGAATGGAAAGCAGGGCTTGGCACAAAGCCAGAGGGATAGACTTGATGACCTTCCAAAATTTTTCAACGCTGAGAAGATGTTATGATTTTATAAAATTAAGTTTGCAATGTTTCACACTAGCATTCCAATACACAGCAGTAGATGGCGCTGGGATACCACAGATATGGCTAATGTCTCAATGCCTTCTGAATTTTCTTTTTTTTCGTATTATAGAACTACCTGATTTTTTTCTAATCATTATTTGAAGATATATCTTATAATATCTTGCTCAGAGAAGAGACACTGATTCAAAATTTAGAAAGTAATAGTGATTTTTTTTTTTTTTTGGTTAAATGGATATGGGTAATTAACAAAGCCTTTTTTTTTTCTCCTGGATTAATACCACTACTGAATTGCTTGCTATGTCTTTATCTGCCTTTAATGCTGTCTGGGAGTTTATTTTTGTGTGTGTATGTGTTTGTGCATGTATAGGTATTTATGCAGATGTAAAAAACAAAAGATCTGATGTGTTGAAAACATTCTAAAATTAACGGAATATCCTAATGATGCATACAAGCATGGATATGTGTGCATGTATAATCTAAGTTACTCTCAATACCAAATTTACCAAAATATTGATGAAATACTTCTCAAATTCAGTTTATTAAGACATTCTGTTTTCTTCTTTTCTACATGTGTTACTTTATGCTTTGCTTTAGGCAGGTAGGTTCTCTTCAAAATACACTGGATAACAGCCTGCCCAAGGAGGATTTTTGGAACAAAATTTTGTTAGAGAATGTTCATCCTGGGAGATTTTCTTCGGTACAAGGTTCCATTTCTGCCTCCTGCCCCCACCACACACACACACATACACACACACACACACACACACACACACACACACACACACACATGCACATTTCCTTCTTGGAAACTCTGATACAGACCTGAATTTATCATAGAAGATGATCTGTGAAACAGGGCCCTACTTATACCGGTACCCTTAGAAAAGGAACCACAATACCCAACCACCAAACATACATACTTTGGTTAGTCTACATGCTTTAATTTATAAAGAGGGAGAAACATGTTGCTGTCCACATCAGCTAATGTGACTTAGATACAGCAGCAAAGGTAGGTCCATATTAAAAGTATCAGTACCTCATGTTGGTGTTTCAAATAGGCAAGTGCCTCTCATTAGCAGTGTCTTTAACGTCCTAAATTTGAGATGTGCTGAACATGTACTGTGCTGATCAAAAAGTTGCGATCTCCAAATAGCTTCAGATCGGCAAAAGGACCATTACGCTCTGGATTTCTTCCTCCTTTCTACCGGCTCTCTGGAGTGAGAAATACACTGCAACTAAGAGAAGAGGTAAATTACAGCTTCCGATTGCTACCATTTACAGCTCTCCAAGCCCAAGAACCTTAATCCCTCAGGGGGGAGAGGTCCCTGAGAATATATTAAGCAGATTGGTTTATAAAATGACTCTGAGACAATAAACGGTTGGAGATACATTTCCGTGGCATATGTTTTGTTTGCTTGCTCGGGGGATAAGATGTTTTCCTTTATCGGATCCTTTTACTTTCTCTATAAGTGGCGTGGGCTGCGAACACGGAGCTGCGGCTGGAGTGTCTCAGTTCTATCACAGACTTACCCGGCAACCTTTGACGGGTTCTTTAACCTTCCCATGCCTCAACTTGCAGAGCAAATTATTTGCTCATCCCCTTCCCCGCTGCTTATAGGGCCGTGGCAATTTATGAAACAATGTCTGAAAAGTTATTTTAAAGCCTTAGGGAAAGGCCCTGCGTCCACAGAAAGTAATAAACTGAAGTGTCAGGGTGATTGTTCTTTGGTCACCACCAATCATCACAATTAATGACTCATCTATGGGGGTGGTGTAGAGAAGGGGGAATTCTTTTTTTCTTCCCTTTAAAGTCAGAGGAAGAAAATGTTTAGTAGAAATGACCCATCCCCTTCACTTCTGCCAGTGATACATATAAATGCTTCTCTCTTTCATTTTCTGTACTCACTTCATAATATAGATATGTAATATGGTGTGTGTGTACATATGCAATATGTATATATACATATAATGGTATATATGTAATATGGTATGTGTGATTATGTGTATATATGTATACATGTCTAGGTATATACATACATATATATATATGCCAAAGACAGTTATTATGCAAAAATTTCAAGTAATGTCTGTACATAGCATGGAGAGCAGGAATTATCTGTGTTAATGTATTATTCATCACCAAATTTTTCAACTCTATTCCACAGGATGTTACTCAGTGGGAGTATGAAATGTTACAGCATGTCCTTTTGTTGGCCTGTAGTAGTTTTTTCCCCTCTTTCTTAAATTAGGCACTTCGATTAACAGTACAATAATAGAGAAAAAGGATTATAAGCTAACCTGGTGCTATATCCTATTCATATGAGCATTTCAATGTGAGGGATTCTATGGGTCTATAACATTTGGTATCTGTCTTCCTATTAAAATGGCTAATTTGTGAAAGAATTTGTCATGGAGCAAATACTCCCACAAAGAAAAAAAAAATCTTCAGGAGGTTATTATATAGAGACATTGCCTACCAAACAACTCAGTTAAAATAATGATTCAATGAACCACAGAAGGGCAGTAATTCATTCATTGGTAATGCCATTGTGTATTTTTGTTAATCCTATGGTAGTTAAGGATTGAAGCTTGGGCATACTTATTTACTCTGTTGTGGCCAAACCCTTGAACCATCTGAGTAAAAGGGGGCGAACATGAAACTATGTATTTTCCCACCCCAACTCTCAACTTCCTGGCTTATCCAATTTAAAAACTGAGCATTTGAACACTGAGGAAGCTTTTCTCTTCCTTGTTTTTTTTTTAATAGCACTTTATTTTTGTCATTGCTCTTACCTCTCAAAGAAAGTACGAAATGATTTTTCAAAAAGAAATTCATTGGATATGGTTAAACATGAGGTTGAATCTGACAGGTATCTATCAATCCATATATTTAAGGGCTTGTCATGGTGCATGTTAGTAATGAGGGTATTCATGAAGAAGCTTGCATGGTTTATTTTGTAAATACATAATGAAACTTTGCAAAGAGCATATCAAATAACGCCTTGAAACATTGACTGTATCTGCTGTATAAATGACTACTTAGGGACACTTTATGGCATGGGTCGTTGACACAGACCACTTTGACCATTTGTACTACTAGAGATTGCATGCTAAGTTTAGACATGAAGTCGGGCTTCACTTTCCCTGTGTGAAAGATCTAAAATGCTAGTTCATCATGGGCCTACTTTAAACTAATGTGGCAAATTGGATTTGAGTATCTATTGGTATTTTTTCAACAGCAAAGGTGGCCAGTAAGACAATTCTCATTCAAAACAGCCTTTTCCGCCTAGCTTTTCAGTAAGGTATAAAATGGTCTTGAGTGTCTAGGGTTTGTTTGGATACTATTAGATGCCAGCTAGGTGATCTGATTTCCCGTTAGGTTTTTTTTTCTGTATGTACCCTGTTTTGCTTCCCCCATCCACTTAAGCAAAGGAAAGTAAAATTAATTCCATTAATTCCATAAAATTTATTCCAATAAAATTCTGAAATAACTCATTTCAATGGACAACACTTTTTTTTATACCATCTACAAGGTCTCTTATGTAGATGCATAGGGCTTATTTATGCCATCAGAGATAGCCTTCAGGTGAATTTTGGTCTGTTTCCCAAGATATAGGTGATCTTGGCATTCCCAATCAAAAAGACTAAAATGGAATAAAAGCATGGTTAGGAAAATGACTAATCACCTATTACCTCCCAATTTATTTACAAGTCACTTTGATATTGGGCCATGATTACCTAGATTAGGTTTATTTCTACTGACTGAGTGAGAGGAATGAGGAGTAGGTCACAGGAAAATATTCACATTAAGGAAGGAGATGTTTGTTTTTGTAATTTTAACAAAGTCTGACTCTCATATACTTCAGAAGTGTGTATCACACAATACCTTAACTGTAAATATTACATCTGCTTTAAATAGTTGTGGTCTTTGTGGAAAACGTTTGATGGCTTCTTTTGTTGTACCCTACCAGTGTATTTTCTGATGCAGACAGGCTGCAAGCGCAGTGGGTCTGGCCTTATGTACAAATTGTTTTCAAGTTGTGGCTTTTGCTTGGGGCTTTCTCTTAAAATAACCATATAAATTCTCTCTTTCTCTCTCTCTGTCTGTCTCTGTCTCTCTCTCTGCTTCTCCCTCTCTCTCTCTCTCTCTCTCTCAAAAAGAGACAAGTCATTTATGATCATAATTACAAAATCAACGATGGGATTTGTAAATTGAATATGCATGAAAATATATTAGATAATATCACAACCTTCTATCACAAATTGGGTAAATAAGTCTAAACTTTGTGTTGGTGGAATAGTAGATATTTATACATATTAATTATAGTCACTAATTTAAAGTTTCCATTATTAATTTTCTTCTAGTTTCACAATTTTCAAGATTAATTGCAACCACCTACATGCACAATCATTTGGCAATATTCTTAATTACATTAAATACTACCCCTTTCCCCTGCCCCCTGTTTAAATAGCATTTTAATAAAGGCCTTTTAGTCACGTTTCTTTTTTTTTTTAATGTCTTTTGTTCCTTCAAACTGAATGTTAACCAAAGAAACGGGAGAAAGACCAATGTAGAGGAACTAAAGCAGGCCTCGGAGATTTCGACAGGCAATGATTTGGGTGAGTGTGACTTTGTGTTTTGTAGAAAAAGGCCTGGATTGGGTATTGACAAGTTCCTATCAATAGCTAGACCCTGGAGACCTGGCTATTTGCACATGCACTGATTGACTAGTCCTTAATAGACATATAATTGTTGACAAATACCTTCCAATAGACTGTGGCAGGCATACCCAGGCAGACAAAGGAGATTTCAGTATGATAGAGACCAGAGCTGAACTATTCAAGAGATGCAGTACCTTAAATAGAAAACAGCTTTCTCCATAAAGAATCCTTCTAAGTGAAAGCAGTTAAATACCTCATGAATGCCAACTGGTACACGACCTCTTTAAGTTTAGATATTTGAAGGAAAAAAACCCTGCACCCCTCCCCCCAAAAAAATAAAGCAAAAAGAAAAGTAGAAAACACCACCATCAACATCCTCATTATCTCTAAGAATATGAACTTAACTGGGGAAGAATTCAGCCTCTGATTATATAAGTTGGTCCTAAAATTTGGTGATTGACCCATCTGAAAGGATTTTTCTTAATGTTATCTGGGAAATTAAGTTTATGGTCAGATTTTTTAATGTTCAGAGCATAACACTTAGAGAATTAGGTAATACTTCCCACAAAACAAAAGGTTGATGATATTCAGACAATGTCTAAGAGACTTCAGTAGCAATGAGAATTGTTGATATTTCTACGTAGGCATGAAATATGAATGGCCCTGTCTCTTGCCACAATGCCATAGGATCCCTAAGCTTTCCCTGTAGAATAAGCATATCCAGAAGGATATAGGGATGATGATTTTAGCCATTAGCCAGAGTTTGGGCAGGCCTGCCTCTCTAGATAATGCCAGACTGAGAAATAGTTCTTGAAAGTTTGCCTTGTAGGGTATATTCCCTTGGTCAGTTTAGTTTCAATAATTCTCTCCCTCTGGGATCTTTACTCACATCCATGACATACAACTGCTGTGTGTGTGTGTGTGTGTGTGTGTGTGTGTGTGTGTAATTTGCTGATGGTAGGGTCAGAAGCTATGTCAGTTATTTCTGTGAACCAGGGTAAGAAAAAAAAATGACTACCTCTCCCCACTGAAGAGAAAGAAAAAAAAAGACAAAGTACCAAACCAAATGAAGCCTGATGCAATCGGTGAAGCAGGCTACCGATTAGTGTAGACTCATCAAGGTGACACTGCAGACTGCCTGCCTTCTGACACCATGTGTGAGACTGAACCAGCTTGTGCCCAAAAGACCTTGAGGCCTGCCTTTGATTCTTATTGATCAAATACGTAGATTAAATCCCACATCACACAGCAAGGTGAAATCCACAAATTCTATGTCAGCTTCTAGCTATCCCAGTGAAGCTCTCTCCAAATCATCTTTTTATGCTTGAGTGAGAGTTGGAATACATATATATTTTTTCAGGTAAATTTAAAAAGTGGATAAATAGCTATGTAACTCAGATAGACTCCCCAAATGGGTGGCAGATGAAAAGTCCATATATGATTGTGATACTTGTTTGTTTGGTACCTGTTGTGAAATCAAACCAATAGGTGGGTTCATTACGTAAGAAGGGAATATTTTTTTAACCATTTCTTTGTAATTCATGAGCATTCCTCAGCATTCAGTATCCTGCAACCAGCTGCCTCAAAACATAATGTTATAATTTATTTATTTATTTATTTTGGAGGAGGAGGAGGAGGAGGAGGAAGAGGAGAGAGAGAGAGAGAGAGAGAGAGAATGTGTATGTGTCCATTAATTCAGAATTACTCCAATTACGAGCTTTTGATGCTCCAAAACCCTCTCTCTAACCCAAAAGAGATGGAGAGTCCTCGGACTGTCCAATCAGATCATTTTCCCTGCTGCCTGCAGCAGATGTAAGCAATTTACTTTTTTATTTCTGCATATTCAGTGTGAGCGGAGCTGTTGGGGACCTTTCACCTCCGAGCCTGCAGGATTCTAACCCTATCAAATTAAAGCATTTTGCTCACTTATTCCCAAACGCTTTGCTGGTGCTAAGCAGGCATCCCGCTGCATAGCAATGGCGTATGTTCGTGTCCACTCATACCCCCAGCCTAATCAGAGATTATTAAGGAAAATATACAGTGCTTTAATTTGATGAGATTGGTTATAGGTAGTGCAGTTAAAGGTCACACTCCTCCGTGTATCTCCTTCGGTCTCTGTAATATTTCCCTCCTGCTTGACAATCCTGAGCTCCAAACAATAGGCCAAGAAGACACATTTATTTTTGACATGCTGTGATGGGCTCAATAGGGATAAAAATGAATTATTTAAAGATTGCATAAACAAACATCCTAGGCCAGGTTTTGGTTATATTTCTTCCTTTGTGCTTTATGCAGCTATCGCTTTAAAAGAACATGTTGGAGAAATGTGCATCCTTTGGATAGGAACACATTTAGATGTCGAGTGCAGATAGGCTGATGCCAGATGGCCAGTGCCTGCTTCATAACTCCTCTTGTTGGCTGGTCAGGGAGGGCTGGCTGTGAAATCCCATAGACAATCCTGAGAGTGTCCCAGAGAAAGGTGCCTCTGAAGGATGGATCTGCTCCTCTGACCTTCAAAGCTTCCCCACCTGCTGTGAGCTAATTGAGCTCCCCCCATTGAGCAAAAGGGAGAAGTGGGGCCACCGGGGTAGCTGTTTATTTACATCCTAGATATCAGAGAGCTGGAAGGAGAACAGTCAATGGCCAAGTCCATCCTGTCAAGGGAGGAGAGTGAACTGGCACTCTTTGCTCACTTGAGGGTTGATATACTAGCAAGTTTTGCAGTCTCTGCTCCTTTGAGATGCCTTTTAAATTTGTAGACCCTTATTTTAGAGCGAGTGCAGGTAGACAAGAGGGGAATGCAAACATATGATGTTAAGATAGCTTTATTTTTCCTTCTCAAATTTCTAGTTCAGGTGGGAGAGAGAGAGAGGGAAAGAGAGAGAGACAGAGAAGGGGAGAGACAGAGAGGAAGAGGGAGAAAGGGAGGGAGGGAGAGAGAGAGAGGAAGAGATGGAGAGAAGGAGAGAGAGAGAAAGAGGAGGAGAGGGAGGGAGAAAAGGGGAGAGGGAGGGAGAGAGAGGGAGAGAGGGAGGGAGGGAGGGAGAGACAGAGACAGAGAGACACACACAGAGAGAGAGAGAGAGAGAGAGAGAGAGAGAGAGAGAGAGAGATCCATGAAGAGTTGTAAGCTACTGGAATGAAATAGGGGAGGGAACGAAATAAGAAGGATGATCAAGGGCAAGTTCTAATCTTCTATCAAACTTGATGATTTCTGGGTATGTGTGCACGTAATAGGCCAAATGCTGGCTGATTTACCTAGAAATTTACATGAAAATTGCTTTATGCAGCTGTATGTAAAAATTCAAGCCACACAGTGTCACTGTATAACACAGGTCATTCCAAAGCCTAATAGTATTGTAACTGAGAACAAAACATTGTTACTTCTTGTGTGTACGTTTGTATGTGTGTGTGTGTGTGTGTGTGTGTGTGTGTGTGTGTGTGTGTGTGTGTGAAGCTTTAAAACCAACTTGTTCTTTTCAGAGAAAAGAGAGTAAAGGGACCCATTTTCCAACTCTATCTCTTTTTTCAGTTTACTCCTTGACATGCACACATTTCCTGTTCTGATTTGTAGACATGGCCCCAGACTAGCATATTATGTGTTAAGATAAAGTCACATGAACAACTTCACTGGTTATGGGGGTAAAATGAGTCACCTTATGATTCCTGCTGCTCCCTTCTTTAACTAGGTTGAAAATTCCATAGCAACAGCTTGCCTCCAAAGTTTTTTGGTATTTTCGAAGTCAGCACCATCTACATTCGATGATTCTGAGCTCATGGAGAGTTGGTTTTACAGACCTTTGGAAAAGTTTAGCCTATCATTTTCATTTATTTCAAGTAGTTTACTCAGACTCCTGTGTTCAAGTGCTTGGTGCCTCTTTGGTCTTGGCACAAAAAGATGGCTTGGTATGGGGATGTCAGATTCTGAGGTGGAGAACCTTGAGAAAGGTTTCTTATTGCCTTCTTCATGGCAAACCTGCAATACCTCAGTATGACTTCTGTGCTCATTCTCCAACCTGTCAATTAACTTTAAGATTTGTTGCCCAATATATTTTGGATGAACTTTACTCAGTAGAGGTATTTCACAAGGTTTCCAGGTATGAGATCCCTTTATAATACTCAGGAAAAAGCAAAGGTACTACTACAAATGTTTAGAAGATTTAAATATACTGAATACATTCCCTTAAACTGTACGAGATGTAGGTTTTCAAGTGAATTTTCCTTCAGGTTTCTGTGTCATAATAATAAAGAGAAAATGCCAACCCCATCTGTCTAGTTTTAGACAGGTTTATATGTGTTGTACATACACGCATGCATATGTGTGTGTATAAGTGCATACATTATATAAATTGTTGTTGCTTGTCCTTCATTTTCAAAGATGACTATGACATCAAGAAGGTGATGCCATGACTTGCAAGTGAATTGGATTTAAGCGAGGGAGGGCTGTGCAAAATCACCAACCTCAATTTCTCCTCCGGAGTCATCTGAGTCCAGTGGCCAGATATAGATCAGGATGACTGGAGATGGCCCCCAAACTATAAATAACCTTTAAAAAGAAAGGCAACTACAAGATAGAATGCTGGCCACAGAGTCAGGAAGACTTGAAGGAAGTCTTAGTCTTCCTGTCAGAAAGTACCACCTCTGACATGTCATATTAGCTATGGGACCCTGGGCAAGTCACCTTAACCTCTCCATTGCTTCAGACAAATCTCTGAGACCTTAAATTGCAGAGTAGTTGCTGACCTGCATTAGATGTGGGATCTTCCTCATCAGGGATTCCCTATAGCAATGAAAAAAATGTATATTAAAGTACTTTATTGATGTGAGAGCATGCTTTGAAACCCCTTTTAAGTTTTTTTGGCTGGCTGCATTGTATTTGAAATTGCCAGAAATTCATCTAAGTGAGCAGAAAAGAGGATGACCTTATTGCTGGATTTCATCTTGTCCTTGCACCTTTTTCTCTGTCTGCTCATCTACATGGGAGAATTGAAAATAGAATAGGGTTAATGCCCAAATCTTTTCGGTAGTTACTGGGCAAATTACCGTTATCTAGTTTATAGCTTTGGCTATAAAAAATATAGAGGCTCACCATGAGCTAGAACGGGTTGCCCCACTAAATCACAACTCTGGCCAGTAGGAAGTTTAATAAAAAGAAAAGATTAAACCTGAGGACATTCACTAGCTGGGGAACCTGGCTATCTCTTTTAGAGAGCTTGGTGCTTGGGACTGAGAATCTTTTTCTGAGGAGATACAAACTCTGTCACCAAAACTCTGAGAAAAGAACAAAAGGGAAACTGAGGGTAGGGTTTTTAAATTTTTAACTTTTTTTTTTTGCGAGTTCCAGGTAAGGGATTTGCATTTTGGATGAGTTGTAGTAGAAAAAAAAAACATGGGTTATTAATTAAAAGAGCATGGCCATATCCATTCTTCTTTTGAGAATGAAATGGCCAAACATTTCAGCTAAGTCAGAAATTGTAAGGCTGCAAAATAGCATACGGCTGAGCAATATCTGGTGGAGGTTATACCTGCAGCTAAGTAACATGGCACAGTAACAACCAGTGGATTAGCACCAGGTGGAAACTTTGATACCAATGGGAAGCAGGTTTGATGTGATCAGTGCAATGACTTCACTAGAAGATATTGGTGGCTTTGCAGTATTAGAGTCATATCTTACCCATTCACATAGGTATCCTGGCTTCAGAGCCACACGTGTTTCTTGTATGTATGATCTCCAAGACATATCCCCCACATGCATTCATTCTTCCCACTGATGTGGGTAGTTGTGATAGAGAGCATCCTAAAGTTATGGGAAAATATTTTGTTGCTACTTTTCTTATTATTTCTTCTTCTTCTTATTTAATTAAATACCTTTGCTTCGCATTAGTTGTGTTCTCTGGCTCACTACTGAAGATAACTACACTCATGGAGGCCTATGAGCTCATGAGTGTTAGAAGAGACCGCCCTACAGATCACCTCGAGTCTGGAGCAACTCCTTCCTAGGGTGTTTTCCTTATGCATTGAGGTGTGCCTACATTATCATCATGTTTAACTGTTCCTATAAAGAAAATTCATTTTATTGTCTCCATTTTCTAGATTGAGAAAACCAAATCAATTTCATTAGTTAGATAAGTATTTCCTAAATTGGATTTGGGTAATTCTGACCAGAGATGCAGAGCTCCAAAGAACTGCCTAATGGTACTTGTGCTCAACATGACTTCTTTAATGTAATCTTGCCAGTCAAGTCTTTTCACACTATTATCTCTGCCTTCTTTTCCCTTATTAAGACTTATTCTGTCTTAGTATTTCATTTTTTTTTTTTACTTTTTGGTGAGGCAATTGAGGTTAAGTGACTTGCCCAGGGTCACACAGCTAGTAAGTGTTGAGTGTATGAGGCCAGATTTGAACTCAGGTCCTCCTGACTCCAAGACTGGAGCTCTATCCACTGCGCCACCTAGCTGCCCCTTAATTTTTTTCTTTTTGCTTGTTTTTTGGGTGAGGCAATTGGGGTTAAGTGACTTGCCCAGAAGTATTTCATTTCAACCTACCCTTTTGGGTTTTTCTTTGCCTTTTACTTTCACGTCCCCTGCTATAAATGAAATATGAAACAACCTTAAAGACACCACTACCACCATTACCAAATCTAGAGCTTTCTTTACTAGAACATGGGAATGTATGTGTGTGTATGTGTGTATGTGTGTGTGTTTTAGGGGAGGCAGGATAGTTTTCTTGCCCATGTCCATCCGTGTTTGTTCAATCTTTTCCTTATGGCTTCTTATACCCCTTATCTTGTCACCTTTCAGTGTTTGTTTCTAGATGATAGGCATCTTGTGAAAGAAAGCTTTGTTTTTTTAATCAGAGTTAATTAATGTTGGCTTTTGATGATGACAATGAGTAGGGATCACAACTCAGACAGATACCTTGGTGCCCTATTCATACCCCAAGGTCATGAGATGATACTGAAATGTTAACCTGTTATCTTACATGAAGGATTGGTTATCTTGCACTTAAGCTCCAAACAGAAGTGGTTTTACTTTTTTTTAAATTTCTGCTCTAGTGCTTTAATGAGGTGTTGTCTTCCAACTGGGGAAATACACATTTTTATTTATTTATTTAGCTTTTTTTGGTGAGGCAATTGGGATTAAGTGACTTGCTTCGGTCACATGGCTAGTAAGTATCAAGTGTCTGAAGCTGGATTTGGACTAAGGTCCTCCTGACTCCGAGGCTGGAACTCTATCCACTGTGCCCCCTAGCTGCCCTGAAATACACATTTTTGAAATCCAAATTCTGCTAATAAGCCCCAGTCTCATTCTCAGGATGTGTTTTTTCATTTTTCATTCTGCATTTTATAGGAAGTCCATGTAGCTAAGTTGGCTACTGAGTGGTAACACCATAGATCAGAGTACCAAGGTCTGATAAGACTTTGAAGATCGTACCTGGAACTGCACCATCCTAAGAAAGTAAAGCAATACTTATTCCAGGAAAGGATCAATTTGCCAAAGTACCAACTAGCTTGAGAGCTAGCATGGTGAGAGATTCGGCTTTGGAGTCAGAGATACCTGGGTTCAACTACATACTAGCTGTGTGAGCCTGAGTAAGTCAGTAATCTCTTAGTGGCCCAGGCAAGGTTTTACTTTTGAAGCAAATACCACAATGATGAGAGTAGATGCTCCTTTGTGAAATGAGAGAAATACTTAATTTGGGGTTACAATTCTAATACTCTTCTCCAGTGTTGTCAAACCAGTAGAAACAGGGGCCACTAAACTGTATAGAAGAATGCCTGTGGGCTCCATATTGATCTAGAAAACCACATATTAACATTATCTATGTCCTATTGTATTTTTATTTATTTTGTTAACTATGTCACAAATATATTTTAATTTGGCTCAGACCATATTTAGGAGTGTTGTAAACCACAGGGAAATGTTTGACATCTCTTCTTTTCTCATCAGCATGAGTACTGCTATCTCCTTCATCTTTTGGCACAGGGTGAAAAGCAACAGAAGGGTATGAGAGTCAGTGAGGGCAACCAATGGATACAACTATGAGAACTATTGATTTATAGCAATACTGTGTTTAGCCTAAGTGTTTTCATTAATGGCCAGGTATGACGGGCTAAAGTGAAGAGAAAAGACTGATTTTTACATTCCTAGGTTTGCTAGGAAGAACAGATGTAGGTTTTCTAAGCCAATCTCTAACTGTACTCTTAACTTCTTCCCAATATTTCTTTCATCTTATCTTACAGAAAGTTTAGTGTAAATAACATCCCCTTAAAACCAAACACATACAGACAATGTTTGATAGTATTACAGTCCAAATAGTTTCTGAATGGAGTTGTTTTTTTATTTTTATTTTTATTTTTTTTAGGCAATTGGGGTTAAGTGACTTGCCCAGGATCACATAGCTAGTAAGTGTCAAATGTTTGGTCTGAGGCTGGATTTGAACTCAGGTCCTCCTGACTTCAGGGCCGGTGCTTATCCACTGTGCCACCTAGCTGCCCGCTGAATGGAGTTTTAAAGTTGATGCTACAGGAATCATTTCCTATTGTGAATTTTCACATGGTTTACAATTGGCTTATGCATCACCAGCCTTGTCACATTATCAAACATACTTTGATGAACTGAATTAATAAAAAGGGAACTTTATTGGCCATGTGGTTGTTCCCTAGATATGCCATTCTCTCTCATCTCCATGCCTTTATACTGTCCTCCATGCCTAAATGCAATCCTCCCTTAAGCCTTCACCTCTTAAGATTCTTAGGTTCCTTCAAGGCTCAACCTAAATGCCACCTTCGATGAGATGACCCTGTATATGTTTCATGTTTCCTTATATGTATTCTTATTATTTTCCCCCAGTAGAATTTAAGTTCCTTGAGGGCAGGGTCTATTTTCATTTTTTACTTTGTATTTTGTATCCCCGCTGCCTAGCACAATTCCAAGAACATGGTAGGTGCTTAAAACATGCTCATTGAATGAATGAATGAATGAATGAATATGGTCAGTGGCATTTTATTGCTCAGGTAAGTGATATGGTTCATCTACTCTCAACATTGTGGTATTTGCTTCAAAAGTAAAACAATTTCTGTTTGGAGCTTAAATGCAAGAAGATAAGCAATCCTTTCTGTAAAATAACAGGTTTACATTTCTGTATCATCTCATGACATTGGGGTATGAATAGAGAAGCAAGATATGTGTTGATTTGTGGCCATGCCAGAACATCAGTACAGGCAGAGTTAGACAAATGGTTGACTCAATATTCCTTGAAAGTTTTGTTGGACTAAATCTCTGTAAATTTTCCTGTTTGTCTCGGTTCTTTGGATTTTGATGCTCAATATACACTCTGGTACCAACTCAACCTGCCTTTTTTTTTTTTTGGCTAGGCAATGGGGTTAAGTGACTTGCTCAGGGTCACATAGCTAGGAAGTGTCAAGTGTCTGAGGCTGGATTTGAACTCAGGTCCTCCTGACTCCAGGGCTGGTGCTCTATCCACTGTGCCACCTAGCCAACCCTTAATCTGACTTTTTAGCTTCTACTTGTTATCCTTTCAACTCATTGACTACCCACTTTGTCTTTTATCTATCCCCAGGATTGTTCACTCACTTGCCTATCAATCCTGCCTTAAGATACAATAGATTCTGTCAGTGCTGCGTTATAGGCAATCATTTTCCTTCTATGTAATAATGCTAATTTACTATCTTCAAAATAGGTTGAATTTGTAAGGTATACTCCTCGAAGGAGGTTATAATTTGGCATAGTGTTGTGACAAGAGCAATGAGCTTGGAATCAGAAGACCTGGGGTTTAAATTCCAGCTCTGCCACAATGACATCTTGAGAAAATTACTTAATTTCTGTAAGCCTCACTTTTCTCATCTGTAAAATGGGAATAATAATGCTTGGACTAGTCACCTTACAAAGTTGTTGGAAGAATCAAGGGAAATAAGCATTATTAAAGTGCTTTATATCTATAAATACATTATATAAATGTAAGTGAATATCAATTATTATTTCAGTATTTCAAAGAAGGATTGAAAAGAAAAATGAGATAATGCAAATCTTAATCCCTATATATATATACATATATATAAAATATCAGCTTTTATTATTCATATTTTCCCTGAGACTCTATAGGTAGAGATTGTAATGACAGTCAGGGTATAGAATAGTAGAACAGAATTTCCAAGTTAGATGGGATCTTAATGCCCATCTAGTTGTACCAGTGTGCAAATCATGACTCCTGCCTACAATATCACTGAAAAAATGATCATCCAATCTCATCTTAAAAATGACTACATAATGACTTCTTACAGAAGCTTCCTCTTACTGACCCAATAGGCCCGTGATTTTGATAGTTGCCACCAGGGGGTGTTGGCACCAATCAGGATAGTTTAGTCTCATAATATTTTTTTTTTCCTAGTTGATAGTAAGTCTCTGATATTGATACTTTGTGTATTTATCATTTCTGTATTAGATCACTACCACCTCAGACATCAACATATAGATTTTCATACTTGTCCATGTTTTTTTTCTCTATGAAAATATAACTACTAAAGTAGTGGGATAATTATTTAACTAACCACTCTTAATATCCCAATCTTTCATTGCATACAAAATTAAATAGGTAATTCCATTTGGAGCAAGATAAAAAGGAATTAAACCGCATAGACATACCTAAGTGATATGTTGGATAACTTATTTTCATTCTTTACAAGAAATTTTTGTACTTCATTTTATAGTCCATTTCTATATTTCATTCATATTTGTTGCTGTCACGTATCCTACGTTCCATCTGATTATAAAGTGACCTATTTACACTTCACAAAATTGGTATTTCATTTCCCTCTTCAATGCCTTTGTACTATTAGTCTTGCCTGCTTGTGATATACTTCTAAGCTCTCATCTTAAAATTCTTTTATTTATTCCTTCAACATTAATCTCATGTACCACCTCCTAGGAGAGTCTTTCTTGATCCTGTTTTATTTGGGTACTTTCTAGATCCTCTAATTATATTGTATTTTCTTATCTACGTAAATATTGTTTATGACCAGTAGAATGTAAGCTCCTTGATGACAAGGGCTATTTTTCTTTTTGTCTTTGCATTCTCAGCTTTGCATAGCTCCTTGAACATGATGGGCTCCTAATAAATGTTTGTTGAATTCAGTCAAATTTTATATGTAACCTATCAATGCTGATATTCTCTCAATCTAAATAAAATTTTCACTAGTGCTTGAAGAGCTTTTTTTAAAAAAATAAACCATTTTTTATAGACAGCTGAATCTGTGTTACATGGCCTTTGGAGGCTATTGAACTTGATTTGAATTTGGCATGAAATTGGCCTGGAATTAGGCATCAAACATCATAATGACTTACTAACTCAATTTTTTCATAGTACCTTATCATCTCTTGGACTGGTCGGAAAGGTTAAGCCCTTTCATTGCTCTGTGGGAAATCCCCTAAGTATTATTAGGTCACTAAATGGCTTAAAATTGGAGTATAGCTCAATGGACTATGGTAAACATTCAGGAAGCATCAATACTGGAGATTTCCTACCAATTAAGAAAAGTTATTCTTGCTTTTCTGAGTTATTCCACTTTCTCCCTTTTCTCAACACTGAAGATTAAGTTCACTAAGCCTCTTATTAGGGTATACTTGACCAAGTCTCCTGCTTAATCCTCAAAATTTAACAATGACAATAAGGAGATAGAACATGTTCCAAGACACTGGGGCATTTGTGTTACCTCCTAAGCTCCTCAATAACACTTTATATGGCATCCCTTGCCAGAGGTTACTAAAAGACAGACAAGGATGATTAATCAATTAAACAAACAAACTTTTATTAAATGCCTCCCATGTGCTAGGCACTGTTCAAGGTGCTGGAGATAAAAATACTTGGAATGAAATATCCCTACTCTCAAGGAAATTCCATTCTAAGAGGGGAGACAATAAACAATAAACAAATAAAAATAAAGAGAATAATTGCAAATCAACACAAAATAGTTAAATATAAATTAGTAAGAAAAGGAAGGGACTTGGGTGAATTAGGGAAGGCATTGTGTAGAAGGTGGTACTTGAATGACGTATCGAAGGAAAAAAGGGATTTTATGAGACAAAGGTGAGTAGGGAATGCACTGTAGGCATGGAAAAATCCCATGAAAAGACAGAGATGAGAGGGAGGAATAGAAAGAAAGCCCATTTGTCTAGATCACAGAATATGGGAGGTGGAGTTGTGTGCAATATGGCTGGAATGGTAGGTTGGCACCAGCTTGTAGAGGACTTTACAAGTTGAACAGAGTAGCTTATATTTTATCTTAAAGACAAAAGTGAGTCACTGAAATTTATTGAGTAGAGGAGGGACACAGGCAGATCTGCAATTAATGAAAATCATTTTGGAAAATTAGGAAGGATAACCTGAAGTGGTGAGACTTGGATCAGGGGAACCAATGGTAAGACATTTGAAATAATCTAGACTAGAGGTGATAAGGAAGTGGACCAAAGTGATGGCTGTGTGAGTAGATAAAGGGATCCAGTGTGAAGGTGAGTGAGTGAGTGTGTGTGTGTAGGTTAAAAAAAGGCAAGATTTGGATCTCTGGTAAGGAGAATGAGGAGTTTAGAAGCACCAAGGTTTTAAGCTTGGGAGACTGTGATAATGGTGATTTCTTCAACAAAAATTGGAAAGTTTGAGAGTTGGCTTTGAGAGAAAAAATAATGAGCTCTCTTTTGGATAGAGAGAGCTAGAGATATCTGTAGGATATCCAGTTTCAAATGACCTGAAGTTTGTTGGTGATGCCGTCCTGAAGAACAGAGGAAAGACTCAGATTCAATAATTTGGATGTCTAACTTATCTTATAAATATGATAATTCAACCTATGGGAGCTGATGAGGTCACTAAGAGAGAGTGCATAGAGAGTTAAAGGTTAAGGACTGGATCTGTAATTTCAATGATATAGGGAACTCCAAGATAAGGAAATCTCCTTTAACAATGTAGTTCAATACTTATGCTTCCTTTTAAAAATAATATAGAATTGCCTCTATTACTGAGGGATACAGGTACTTGTTAAATGACTTGCCTAGAGTCCCACAGCCAGTAGGAAAGCTGTATGGATAGGATCAAGCATTCAGGAGAAGATTGTGGCCAACAATCTCAAAAGTAGCAAAGAGATCAATATTTAAGACTGAGAAAAGGCCATCATATTTGGCAGTTAAGGGATAATTAGTAACATGGGAGAGAGAAGTTTTGGTTGAATGATGATGCCATAAACCAGACTGTCAAGGACTGAGGAGTGAGTGGAAGGAAGGAGGAGACGAAATGGAGGTAATAATGTGTAGGCAGCTTTGTCTAGGAGTTTGGCCTGGAAAGGGAGGAGAGATACAGGATAATGACCTGAAGAGGGGGCAGGCTTTAGTGAAGGTTGTGAAGGATAGGAGAGAACTGTGCATGTTTGAAGGCAGTAGAGAAGGGCCATAAGCTAAGGTATCCAACTTCAATTTAGAGAGATGAAGGGATGATTGAGGAGACAATCTTTTTGAGAAGATAGTAGTAGATTGAATAAACACTCATGTAGAGGAGGCTGTCTTTGGCAAGAGGAAGAACCATCTCAGTATCAGAGATTAGGAAAGAGAAGAGAGTGATGGATAATGTCAAAGGGTTTTGAGAAGAACAAAAAGGAAAAAGAGGGAACTCATGGGGAATGGTCTCAGTATAGAAGTTCATAATGAAGGGAAATTTATTCACTATGGAATGGGTATTCCAAAGGGCATAGAGGAAGGTATGGGCAGGGTTAAAATAGGATATAGGTGGAATGGGTTTGAGGATGGTAGGGATGAGAGAATGAGGGAAGAGAACTGGGAATAGATTGTGATTTCGTGACCAGTGATTGAATAATATACCAGCAGGACAATGACAAGTAGTGGGAGTTTGTTAGCCATAGGGTAGCAATGGGATGGATAATAATCCTCAGTTTCAAAGGGATGTGATTGCTTAGTAAGGGCCAAGGGTGTAAAGCTAAACACACAGACCTGAACTTTGACAGTTTTACCAAGGTGTCAAACACTGGCTGTTGGCCACATTGCAGCTCCCAGATACTTCCAGGTACAACCTGAGACTAAAATGTAAGTGGGACGTATTTTACAAAATAAATAAATACAATAGAACATAGATAATGTTAATGTGGGCAGCTAGATGGTGCAGTGGATAGAGTGCTGGGCCTGGAGTCAGGAAGACTCATTTTCCTGACTTCAAATCTGGCCTCAGATACTTCCTAGCTATGTGACCCTGGGCAAATCACTTAACTCTGTCTGCCTCAGTTTCTTCCTCTGTAAAATGAGCTGGAAGGAGGAAATGGGAAACCGTCCCAGTATCTTTGCTAAGAAAACCCCAATTGGGGCCATGAAGATTCAGACACAATGGAAAAATGACTGAACAATATTAATATACAATTTTATAAGATACTATGCTGCCTGCAGGGATTCTTAGGTAATATTTAGTGGCCTTAGGTAAGATTTAGTAAGCTTTTCCCAACACCTTTTAATTCTAGTGTCTTCTCCCTCTTAGTTATTTCCTATTTATCTTGTATACAGTTCACTTTTTATATATTTGTTTGCATGTTGTCTCCTCCATTAGATTATAAGCTCCTTGAGGGCAGAGACTGTCTTTTGCCACTTTTTGTATTCCCAGTGCTTAGCACAGTGCCTGGTACATAGTAGGTATTTAATAAATGGTGATTGATTGATTGATTGTTAACTTTAAATACTATATAAATGTCAGTTACAGTTAATGTATAATGCTGCCTGACAACATCCTTAGGCAAGATTTAGTGGACCCACTTCTCTTTGAGTTTGACACCACTGGCTTAAAAGATGGCTATTAGAAAGCCTGATGTCTTCAATCTCTTTTGATTGCTATGATGAGAGGCTCTTGAAAAGGCTTTTATTTCTGAGCCTGAAGCCTCTCTATTTTTATTTTTAATTATTATCAGTAGCATGAATGGTGAGGGTGGTGGAGGAGGCGGTGGTACCATGAGTAGATTCACTTAGTCACAGCAACTTTTCATGAAGGTGCAGTGTTTTAATGAAGCAATGTTTAGCAGAGATGTTCAGTAGGATATCCTGAATAATGTGAATGGATGATGCAACTATATGAAGGCATAAACAAAGTTGGTGAGTGAGTAATTTAAAGTATGTGTGGTTCTAGAGCCAGATTGCAGCAGGTGATGAAGAAATTTGAAGAAGTAGGATCCTGACATCATAGATTTCAGAACTAGAAGGAATCCTACAAGCAAAATCCACAGACTTAGAACAGTTAGAAAGCCTAGAGGTCACCTGTTGGGACCCTTTCATTTTGCAGATGATCAAATTAAGGCTCAGAAAAATTGTGATTTGCCCAATGCAGCAAGAAGCAGAGGCAAGATAAGAACCCAGATCATCCCTCTGACTCCTTGCTCTAAAGTCTGAAACTCATTAATAGGAATTATAATTTTCTATCTGCAGCAACCAGGTTTCTGAGAATGGTTAAGGTAATGATTAAAAAAAAAAACACTGTAGCAAATCAACATGTCATGGTATACATAAACTGTTTTTCTGTGTTGTATTAAAACAGATATTTAAAAGCTTCAGAAGAAAAAAAATAAAAACTGCAAAATGCCTTTGAGAAGAAGTTTGTCTAGATTAAAAAAGTCAAATGACTCAATGCTAATTAAACTATTCATTTGAATGGAAGAGATAACAGGAATGAGAGGCATGACCAGAATCAGATAGGGTGAAAGGTTATACACTGTCTCTAAGATGTAGGTCTAAGTTCCAAGTTAAATTCAAGAGTAAGACAAGGACATATTGAGATGGCCTTGGTCAATCCCCCTTAAACCATAGCAGGACAAGGAGAAAAAGGTTTAGCTTGAGGGTTTAAGCTAGGGGTGGGGAACCTGTGGCCATCTAGGACCTCAAGTGGGGCCCTTTGACTGAGTCCAAACTTCACACAACAAATCCCCTTAATAAAAGGATTTGTTCTGTAAAGCTTAGACTCAGTCAAAAGGCCACACCCAAGGACCTAGAAGCTCTTGTGCTAGAAATTTGTAGGAAGGCTCTCAGACTCAGAGATAAAAGGTGTTTCAAGATCTTATCATCATAGTATCCCAGAAGAAATTCAAGACACTAGGCTTTCTAATAGCAATCTTTTAAGCAAATGATGTAAACTCAGAGAGAAATAGGGCCACTAAATCTTGCCTAAGGATGTTATCAGGCAGTGTAATACATTAATGATAGCTGACATTTATATAGTGCTTTAAGGTTTACAATCAATCAACCAATCACCATTTATTAAACACCTACTATGTACCAGGCACTGTGCTAAGCACTGGGAATACAAAAAGAAGCAAAAGACAGTCTCTGCCCTCAAGGAGTTTATAATCTAATGGAGGAGACAACATGCAAATAAATACATAAAAAGTGAACTATATCCAAGACAAATAAGAAATAACTAACAGAGAGAAGGCCCTAGAATTAAGAGGGTTTGGGAAAAGCTTCCTGTAAAAGATGGATTTTAGCTGAGACTTAAAGGAAGCCAGACAAGCTAGGAGTTGAAGAGGGAGAACATTCCAGGTATGGGTGTAGTAGTTTATATATATGCATATGTATGTTTATAATATACATTTGTTTAGATGAACGTACATATATACTTAATTATATACATGTATGAATATACACATACATATATACGTACACAGATGATAATACATATAAATGCATGTATTTCTTGTTCAGTCATGTCTGACTCTTCATGACCCTGTTTGGGGTTTTCTTGACAAAGATATTGGAGTAGTTTATGATTTCCTTCTTCAGCTCATTTTACAAATGAGGAAACTAAGGCAAACAGGTTACATAGCTAGTAAATGTCTGAGGCTGGATTTGAACTCAGGTCTGGCTCTCTATTCATTGCCACCTAGCTGCCTATTTGCATGTATACATACCTCCATGCATACATTTATATACATATACACATATGTGCATGCATCATCATTAGATTAATCCTGTAGCAATGATTAGTTTGTATACGTTACCTGCTCAAAACATTTTAACTGTTCCCAATCATTTGTTATAATTTTATTAATATTATTATTAGCAACAATAATAATAATTATAATAACAGCTTTCATATATTGCTTTGAGATTGGCAAAGTACTTTACAAATATTATCTCATTTTTCTCCTCACAACCGCCGTGTGAAATCAATGCTATTATCTCCGTTTTGCTGATGATGAATCTGAGGTTGAGAGGACTAAGTTACTTACCCAGGTTCAAATTGTTGGTAATATCATAGCGTTCTAATCAGAGTACCAGTTACCTTGGTAATGATATAAATATTTTGTGCAAATATGTGTTGGGAAATATGCCTACGATTGTGTCATTTGCATGTTTCTATAATTCTGTCTTTGGTCTATTACCCCTTTATATTATTATAAGCTTGACACAGTTGGATGTTCTATGCCTCTGTAAATAACTTGCTGGAGCTACTGGTGGGGATGTCTATGAATTCTAAGTTGTAAATCAATTTGACAACATGCCACTCTACAAAATTTCCTACAATCTCCTGCTGGTCTTGTTGGAGCTAGGTAAACTGGCCAAGTGAGAGATGACTCTGAGGATCAAAGGTGGTGATTCACAGCATATTAATAATGGCAAAGAATGGAATCAGCACCAACAAGGTGTAAGGTACTACTGAAAACAAAGCACATTTCTTAGATCATGCTCAGATCCTTGGTCAATGTACCTAATTGGGCAGACAGATACGTGTCCTTATCTGTTGTTCACATCAGTCCTCATATAGGAAGATTATATCATTGTAAAGTGGAAAAAACCCTGAACTGGGAGCCAAGAGACCTATGTTTAAGCCCAGCTCCATCACTTGCTAGCTATGTGACCCTGAACGAGTCATTTTAACATACCAGTTTCCTCATCTATAAAATGGATTTAATAATACTTGTAGCAACTAACTCATTGGGTAGTTGTGAAAAAATGCTACGTAAACTGTAAAAACAGTATAGATAAATTTTAGCTCTGAGCAGTTTTGCAGGTGAAATATAGTGTATGTGACTATTCAATTCTTTGTCTCTCATTAAAGAGTACCAGGAAAATGTTCCCTTATAAGGCCAATTGCAATGTGTCTATTAGTAACTTCATTGAAACTAATCATGCCTTTTTTGTGGATCTCCTGAAAGTCAGGATTAAGTGGCAATTATTTTAATGACTACTTATCAGGACTGGAAACTACACTGGACAGACCTGTGTATGCCATACAATGTACTAAACTACCAAAAAAATAACTCTAACTGCTTATTGCCAGTATTGAGATAAGATTAGTATTCAGAATAGAAAGTGTTAGAATCTAGGGATTCCTGGGTTGGAAGGAGGAACAGCTGTGACCTAGAGGCTGTGTCTAGTATTTTCTAGGTGCATTAAGAGGTGTCAACTCACATACTTGATGCTAGTGTTAGGTGTTGTGGTTAAACCTGGGTGTATGTGGAAAGATGTTTTGTATGTGGAGTTTTGTGTGGGAGAAATTTGTGCTGGGAGTTAGACCAGAGGATTGGTTTGAATTTGAGAAAAGTGGATTGTGTGTTCAACAGTCAGTGTGTGTAAGGAACTGCCAGAATCTCTTTCCCCAGGACTTTGTTAGAGAGAATCAGTGTGCTATGGTTAGAGTGTGTCATTCTGTTTGTTGTGCTGAGACTGTGCTATTTGGGTGTGGGTTCAGAATTAGGCTGTGGTCTGTTTCCTGGTATTCTGGTCCCAACCACTAGCATCAGTTTGGGGGAGGCATGGTATGGAGCTCAATCAGATACTATTTATGAAAGTTTCTGAATATCCTATAGTTTTTGCGAGAGGCCAGTAGAAGAAAGAGAGAGAAAAAGAGAGAGTGAGAGAGAGAGAATGAATT
Source organism: Vombatus ursinus (assembly GCF_900497805.2). Taxonomy (NCBI): domain Eukaryota; kingdom Metazoa; phylum Chordata; class Mammalia; order Diprotodontia; family Vombatidae; genus Vombatus; species Vombatus ursinus. Next base: position 41,075,340 of record NW_020948983.1, on the reverse strand, counting down.
AGTATCTAGACACACGATGTATAAGTTTAGGATACAGAAATGATTCACGTAACAAATGGTCATGTGCTATATGTATGGGAAGTCAAAAACAATGACACTTCCAAATTTACCTGCATATCTCTTATTCCTTGTATTATCTGGATAACATTTCATTTTTGACAAAAATGAGTTACTGATTTCTTGAATCAAATATTCATTTTTGATCTCTGAGCATTAGAATAAATAGTTCTTTTAGATAAGAGGTTATGGGATTTGATATTTCCTGAGTAGAAATTAGGCATTTTAGGAACTCTTTGGAGTCACTCTTCAACAATAACTTTTCAATGATTATATGTCTCTTGAAAATCTTAAAAGATTATTTTGTTGGGGAGAGGAAGTGAGTGGGAGAATCTGGACCTATGATTTCATCGATGTGTTGATAAAAGGAATTCCTGCAGCAAAACCTGAATTTATTGATGCAGATTGGCAATTCAGTTCATAGTCTTCAAGACTTGTCCAAAATGTTGGAAAGTTGAGTGATTTGCCAAGAGTCATGTACCTGGTATGTGTCAGAGGCATAACATCATCTCAGATCTTCTAGATTCTAAGGTTATTATTTCAGTTACTATGCAGCACTGTCTGCCAAACAGTTAATATACCCTGATAACTATCATGTTAATAAGCAATGAACTATTTATACATTTGGCAAGTTATGGCTCATTGGGTAGTGTGCAGCCATGTGACTACAGAAGATATAAATGCAGACCACTGAGCTCTGAGAACACATCTTCCACATTTCATTTTCTGATCACAGAACCTTGTAAAATACCAAATAGCCATTGTTCTCCATAGTCGATTGAATATGGCAGTGCCAAGTATTCAATTTCCCTAAATAAATTTTCATGGTTGACAAGGACTGAATGTATAATAAATTATAAATGGAAAGGCTAGTTCTTCATCTTATAACGGCATTTCTTTTTTAATAGTATTTTATTTTTTCCAATTATGTGTAAAGGTAGTTTTCAACATTTATTTTTTAAATAAAATTTTGAATTCCAATTTTTTCTCCCTTCTTCATTCCCTCCCATCCCCACTCTCCAAGATGGCAAGAAATCTGATATAGGTTATACATGTGCAATCATGTAAACATATTTCCACATTAGCCATGTTGTGAAAGGAGAAACAAAACAAAAGGAAAAAGCCATGAAAAACAAGAAACAAAATAAAATGAAAATAGTATGCTTCAATCTTTCAGACTCCATAGTTCTTTCTCTGAATGTGGAAAGCATTTTCTGTCATGAGTCTTTTGGAATTGTCTTGTATCATTGAATTGCTGAGAAGAGCTAAGTCAATCATAGTTGATCATCATACAATGTTGTTGTTACTGGGTATGATGTTCTCCTGTTTCTGCTCAATTCACTCAGCACCAGTTCACGTAAATCTTTCTTGGTTTTCTGTAATCCACCTGCTGATCATTTCTTATGGAACAATAGTATTCCATTACATTCATAGACCATAACTTGTTCCGCCATCCCCTCAATGTCCAATTCTTTGCCACTATGTAAAGGTCTACTATAAATATTTTTGTACATGTAGGTCCTTTTCCCCTTTTATGATATCTTTGGAATATAGACCTAGTAGTGGTATTGCTGGATCAAAGGGATATGCACAGTTTGGTTGCCCTTTGGGCATAGTTCCAAATTGCTCTCTAGAGTGGTTGGATCAGTTCACAACACCACCAATGCATTAGTATCCCAATTTTTCCACATCTTCTCCAACACTTCTCATTTTTTTGTCATATTAACGAATCTGTTAGGTGTGAGGTGGTACCTCAGAATTGTTTTAATTTGCATTTCTCTAATCAACAGTGATTTAGAGCATTTTTTCATGTGACTATAGATAGCTTTAATTTCTTCATCTGAAAACTACCTGTTCATATCCTTTGACCATTTATCATTTGGGGAATGGCTTGTGTTCTTATCAATTTGACTCAGTTCTGTATATATTTGAGACATTTGTTGTATAAATTGTTTCCTGTCTTTCTGCTTTCCTTCTAATCTTGGTTGCATTGGTTTTGTTTGTGCAAAAACTTTTTAATTTAATGTAATCAAAATTATCCATTCTTCATTTCATAATGTTCTCTATCTCTTGTTTGGTCATAAATTTTTTCCTTCTCCATACATCTGACAGGTAAACTATTCCTTCCTCTCCTAATTTGCACAAAGGGATATCATCCTTTGTGACTAAATCATGCACCCATTTTGACCTTATCTTGGTATATGGTGTGAGATGTTGGTCTGTGCCTAGTTTCTGTCATAATATTTTCCAGTTTTTCCAGCAGTTTTTGTCAAATGGTGAGTTCTTATCCCAGAAGCTGGATTCTTTGGGTTTATCAAACAGTAGATTACTATAGTCATTGACTGCTGTGTCTTATGTACCTAATTTATACTGCTGATCTGCCACTCTGTTTCTTAGCCAGTACCAAATAGTTTCGATGATTGCTGCTTTTTAATATAGTTTTTAGATATGGTATGGCCAGGCCAACTCCCTTTGAATTTTTCATCAGTTTCCTTGATATTCTGGACCTTTTGTTCTTCCAGATAAATTTTGTTATTATTTTTTCTAGCACTATAAATATTTTTTTGGTAGTTTTATTGGTATGGCCCTGAATAAGTAAATTAATTTAGGTAAAATTGTCATTTTTTTATATTAGCTCAGCCTACCCATAAATAATTGATATTTTCCTAATTGTTTAGATCTGACTTATTTGTGTGAAAAGTGTTTTGTAATTGTTTTCATATAGTTCCTGAATTTGTCTTGACAAGTAGACTCCCAAATATTTTATATTGTCTCCAGATATTTTAAATGGAATTTCTCTTTCTATCTCTTACTGCTGCACTTTGTTGGTAACATATAGACATGGTGATGATTTATGTGGGTTTATTTTATATGCTGTGACTTTGCTAAAGTTAATTATTTCAAGTAGCTCTTTAGTTGATTCTCTAGGATTCTCTAAGTATACCATCATATCATCTGAAAAGAGTGATTTTTGTTTCTGCATTGCCTATTCTAATTCCTTCAATTTCTTTTTCTTCTCTTATTGCTAATGCTAACATTTCTAGTACAATATTGGATAAAAGTGGTGATAATGGGCATCCTTGTTTTACTTCTGAACTTACTGGGAAGGCTTGTAGCTTATCCTCAATATAGATAATGCTTGCTGATTTTAGATAAACACTACTTATAATTATAAGGAGAGCTCTATTTATTCTTATGCTCTCTAGTGTTTTTTAATAGGAATGTATGTTGTATTTTGTCAAAAGCTTTTTTTGCATCTATTGAGATAATCATATGATTTATGTTGGTTTTCTTATTGATATGGTCAATTATGCTAGCAGTTTTCCTAATATTGAACCAGTCCTGAATTCTTGGTCATATCCTATCTGGTCATAGTGTAGTATCCTGGTGATAAATGGTTGTAATCTCTTTGCTAATATTTTATTTAAAAATTTACATCAATATTCATTAGAGAAATTGGTCTATAATTTTCTTTCTGTTTTGGCTTTTCCTGATTTAGGTATCAGCATCATAAATTTGTGTCATAAAAGTAATTTGATAGGACTTCTTTAATTTTTTAGTTGCATACCCAATTCATCTGTTTTTTCTTGATTTTATTCATGTAAGCATTTAGAGATATGAAATTTCCCCTACATACTGCTTTGGTTGCATCTTCTAAGTTTTAGTATGTTGTCTTATTATTGTCATTCTCTTTGATGAAATTATTGATTGTTTCTGTGATTTGTTGTTTGACCCACTCCTTTTTTAGGAATATATTATTTAGCTTCCAATTAGTCTTTAGCCTATCTTTCCATGGCTCTTTATTACATGTAATTTTTATTGCATCATGATCTGAAAAGGATACATTAAATATTTCTGCCTTTCTGCATTTGATTATGAAGTTTTTATGCCCTAATACATGGACAATTTTTCTTTATGTGTCTTGTACCACTGAGAAAATGATATATTCCTTTCTAGCCCCATTCAATTTTCTCCAGAGGTCTACCATATCTAACTTTTCTAAAATTCTTTCACCCCCTTAACTTCTTTATTTTGTGGTTGGATTTATCTAGTTCTAAAAGGGTGAGATTGAGGTCTCCTACTTGTATAGTTTTGCTGTTTAATTCTTCCTGTAACTCCCTTAATTTCTCTTCTAAGAATCTGAATGCTATACCATTTGGTGCATATATGTTTAGTATTAGTATTACTTCATTTTCTATGGTACCTTTTAGCAGGATGTAGTTTCCTTCCTTGTCTCTTTTAATTAGATCTATTTTTGCTTTTGCTTTGTCTGAGCGCAGGATTGCTACCCCTGTTTTTTCCACTTCAGCTGAAGCATAATATATTCTGCTCCAGCCACTTATTTTTATTCTGTGTGTTTCTTTCTGCTTCAAATGTGTTTCTTGTAAACAGAATATCATGGGATCCTGATTTTTAATCCATTCTGCTATCTGCTTCCATTTTATGGGATAGTTCAACCCATTCACATTCACAATTATGATTACTAAATGTGTATTTCCCTCCATCCTATTTTCCCCTATTTATGCTTTTTTCTCTCTCCTTTCACCCTGTTTCTCCCCACCAGCGTTCTGCTTCTGACCGTCACCTTCCTCAATCTGCCCTTCCTTCTGTCACTACCCTCCTTTTCTTTTTCCTTTCCCTACCTACCTCCTATAGAGTAAGATAGATTTCTTTACCCAACTGAGTGTGCATGTTATTTTCTCTTTGAGCCAAATCTGATAAGAGTAAGCTTCAAACAATGCTCACCTCCTCTCTTCTTTCCCTGTATTGTAATAAGTCTTTCATGCCTCTTCACATGATGCAATTTATCCTATTCTGCCTCCCACTTTCCTCATCTCCCAGCACAATCCTTTATTTACCCCTTAATAAATTTTTCATCATCACATCAAAATCAGCTTATACCCACACCTTCTGTCTAAGTATACTCCTTCTAACTGCCCTAATAGAGATACAGTTCTTAAGAGTTACAAGTACCATCTTCCCATGTAGGGATGTAAATAGTTTAATGTTATTGAGTCCCATGGTTTTTCTTTCCTGTTTACCTTTTTATGCTTCTTTTGAGTTTTGTATTTAATGATCAAATTTTCTGTTCAGCTCTAGCCTTTTTATCAAGAAAGTTTGTAAGTCTCTTATTTCATTTTATATCCATCTTTTACCCTGGAAGATTATGCTCAATTTTGCTGGGTAGTTGATTCTTGGTTGTAATCCAAGTTCCTTTGCTTTCTGGAATATCATATTCCAAACCTTCTGATCCTTTAATGTAGAAATTGCTAAGTTCTGTGTAATTCTTACTGTGGTTCCTTGATATTTGAATTATTTCTTTCTGACTGCTTGCAGTATTTTCTCCTTGACCTAATAGTTGCAGTTTGGCTATAATATTTCTTGGAATTTTCATTTTGGGATCTCTTTCAGGAGGTGATTGGTGGATTTCTTGCCCACTGATTCTAGGATATCAGGGCAGTTTTCCTGATAATTTCTTGAAAGATGCTATCCAGGATCTTTTTTTGATCATGGCCTTCAGGTAGTCCAACAATTCTTAAATTATCTCTCTTGTATCTATTTTCCAGGTCAGTTGCTCTTCCAATGAGGTAGTTTACATTTTCTTCTATTTTTTCGTTCTTTTGATTTTGTTTGACTGATTCTTGATGTTTCATAGAGTCATTAGCTTCCAATTGCCCAATTCTAATGTTTAATGAAATGTTTCCTTCAGTTAACTCTTGAAACTCATTTCCCATTTGGCCAATTCTATTTCACTTATTTATTTATCTATAGAAATGTTGGCTATTATCTCTTCTAGCTCTTTTTTTTTAAAAGTATGTTTTGATCTGCATTCAAACTCCATAGCTCTTTCCTTGGATGTGGATAGCATTTTCTGTCATGAGGCCTTTGGAAATATCTTAGATCTTTGCATTGCTGAGAAGGGCTAAGTCTATCAATATTACTCATCACACAACATGGCTGTTAGTGTGTACAAAGTTCTCCTGTTCTGCTCACTTCACTCAGCATCAGACCATACAAGTCTTTCAAGGTTTTTCTGAAGTCTGCCCACTCATCATTTCTTACAGCACAATTCATATAACACGACTTATTCAGCCATTCCCCAATTGATGGGCATCCTCTCAATTACCAATTTTTGCGACCACAAAAAACACTGCTATAAATATTTTTGTACATGTGGGTCCTTTTCCCATTTGTATATTCTCTTTGGGATACAGCCCTAAAAGTGCTATTCTTGGGTCAAAGGGTATGCACATTTTCATAGCCCTTTGGGCATAGTTCCAAATTGCTCTCTAGAATGGAGGGATCATTTCACAACTCCACCAACAATGCATTAGTGTTCCAATTTTCCCACATCTCCAACATTTATCATTTTCCTATTTTGTCATGTTGGCCAATCTGATAGGTGTGATGTGGTACCTCAGAGTTGTTTTGATTGGCATTTCTCTAATCAATAGTGATTTAGAGCATTTTTTCATATGACTATAGATGGCTTTAATTTTTTCATCTGAAAACTGCCTGTTCATATCCTTTGACCATTTATCAATTGAAGAATGACTTGTACTCTTATAAATTTGACTTAATCCTCTATATATTTTAGAAATGAGGCCATTATCAGAGACACTGGTTGTAAAAATTCTCAATTTTCTACTTTCCTCCTAATCTTGGTTGCATTGGATTTGTTTGTGCAAAAACTTTTCAATTTAATATAATCAAAATTATCCATTTTACATTTAATAATGTTCTCTGTCTCCTATCTGGTCATGAATTCTTTTGTTCTCCATAAATTGGATAGGTGAACTATTCCTTGCTCTCCCAGTTTGCTTATGGTACCAGCCTTTATATCTAAATCATGAACCCATTTTGACTTTATTTTGGTATATGGTGTGAGATTTTGGTCTGTGCCTAGTTTCTGCTGTACTCTTTTCCAGTTTTCCCAATAGTTTTTGTCAAAGAGTGAGTTCTTGTCCCAGAAGCTGGGGTCTTTGGGTTTATCAAATAGTAGATTACTATAGTCATTGACTACTGTGTCTTGCATACCTAACCTATTCCACTGATCCACCACTCCATTTCTTAGCCAGTACCAAGCAGTTTTGATGATTGCTGCTTTATAATACAATTTAAGATCTGGAATGGCTAAGCCACCTTCCCCTGCATTTCTTTTCATTAATTCCCTTGATATTCTGGACCTTTTGTTATTCCAAAAGAATCTTGTTATTATTTTGTGTTTGGATCTTCCTTGTTGCCAGACAGAACTTTCCTGAAGTTATCTTGGGATGGATATAACAATGTCAGTATTTTAGTGCAGTCTAAAACTCTTCCTCAGAGGAGCAGAGCATCACACCCTAGACATTCCCTGCCCTCTGCAGCTGGGACTCTATGAAAGCCCCAGGAGAACAATTCTTCCTTACCATTTTCAACTTTACTTTCATCAGTAAGCACTGAGAAAATAAAGAAAATGGGTTTTCCTCATAAATGAGAGTTTTTTAACTTTTAATATCTGCACTGTGGCAAATACTTTCAGATGTTGCATCCTGCTGAGTCTTTTCATTGGGGAAAGTTTTGCCTGGAATAGGCTCCCTTTTCTCTTCAGACTACACCTTGGGATGCCAATCTCCCTTAATTTGACCTTATATATGCCTCTTGGCATGCCAAATAGTGCCCTGGTAATTTGGTGGGAATGACAATTAAATTGTAATTGTTTTCACTGTACCTCAGATGTTTCATGGTAAAGGATCTAGTTAAATGGAGCTTGGGTTTTCCCTTCTGGTAGGTTGGTTATTGGTTCTCATGGAGCACATGAATTGGCAACATTTTAGGACAGAGCCTTAAAGGGATCATGGAAGTTCCATCCTGAATTGCTGTGTTCTTCTTTGGTAGTCTTGTGTGACTCATTCAAGATTTAAATGTTCAGCATATTTTTAAGTCTAAATTTCCTTCCTTTTCTTTGCTCCCTTATAGGTGAATGACTCACTCCTATTTCTTTCCTTCCCTATTAAGGTTGAGTTATCAAAATGACACTACCAGAAGTTAATCTTACATATTTTGGTGGCTCTGTTATTTAGTTCTATTTTAGAGTTCTGAAGTGAGATAATCTTGGTTCATTTAAAAATAAGAAGAAATAAAAAATAATGGATTCTACTTAGTATGACCCTATAGGAGACAGCATGGTATAGAGGGAAAAACAATTGTTGTAGAGTCAGAAGAATTGGGTTACAATTCTATTGTTGATAATATTACTTTTGTGATTTTGGTCAAGTCATTTGACCTCTGTGGGTCTTAGTTTTTTCCTGTGTAAACTAAGAGGATTTTACTCTTTTTTTTTCTTTTTCTTTTTGGTGAGGCAATCAGGGTTAAGTGATTTGCCCAGGGCCACAAAGCTAGTAAGTGTCAAGTGTCTGAGGCCAATTTGAACTCAGGTACTTCTGACTCCAAGGCTGGAGCTCTATCCACTGCGCCACCTAGCTACTCTGAGGATTTTACTAGATGGCCTTTGAGGTAACTTCTAGCCCTAGATTTATGATCTATTTATTTTTTTATCTTTGCTTAACTAAATAACTTCTGTAATTTCTAAATGTGTCATGTTTTAGATACTTTCCTTTTATCTATAGGAATAGCTACTCTCAACTGCTTTCATAGTGTTATAGATGAAATTGTCCATTATTGTTATCATGCAGGGCATCTTGCTAAATTCACCAAAAATGTTCTTGTTCAGGCCTAACTCAGGCTAACCTAGTATTTTGGCATTGGAGTGAAATGAAACACTCTTAGGCTTTTTAGAAGTTAACAAAAGGACATTCACTTAGCCATAGTACGGAAAGGATTTCTGGCACAGCTTCCTTGATTCTGGGTTGGCCATACTGGTTCTCAGGTCAGAAAGGACAAGCCTGAACAAGGAGACCCTGACTCCTCATCCATCATCTTTTGTTCTTAGACTCCCAGGAAGCCATATCAATTGTAGAGCCTTAATTCACTTGACCAATTAAGCCCTGAGGATGGTTTCAATACTTTTTAGGAGGAAAAAACTAGCTTGAGTGGGATAGATCTTGCTCCTAAAATAGAAGGAATCAAATTCCTTTTCCAGGGAGTATTCATGGAAACTGGCATTAGAACTTAGGAAACAACATTACAGCAAATTATCCTAGATTATAAGTGCTTCCTAGAAGTTTTCTATGTGAGAAAATGCGTTATAGAGTGCATAATTACAAAGTAATCTGACTGATTTCTTAACTGACCTACTAGAAGGTGTATATCCTACTGAATGTTGTTTCCTTTGAAGTACTACTTGGAATAATGGATACCTATTCCATGGATGTTGCCATTGTTCAAAACATTTTTGTAAACTTTGTTTTTGAAACTACTTTCAGAATTTATGCCCCATTCTTTTAGACACCTTCTCCCTTGGTTTAGTGCATTTTGGAAACAATCTCAATCATTCAGAAATTCTGAGAAATACTTCTGAAGGTACAAAATGAAGCACAGTGAGAAAGCAATGAGACTGACATTTAAGGATTTCTAAAAGAGATTTTCAAAACACATGTTGAGTTATTCCATTGTCAAAATGAGTTTAGCCTTTGATGATGCCTATTTTCAGGAGGACAACAGTCATGTTGATATATGCATTCTCTCTTTTTTTTTTTGTTTAGGCAATGGGGTTAAGTGACTTGTGCAGGGTCATACAGCTAGTAAGTGTTATGTGTCTGAGGACGGATTTGAACTTAGGTCCTCCTGAATTCAGGTCCGGTGCTCTTTCAACTGTGCCACCTAGTTGCTCCGATATGTGCTTTCTAGGACACTGGATAAAAAAGTCATGTCAAAACTGTTCACAGGTTTTAATCTAGTAATTCTGCTTGTTTGACACATATTCCTGGGAGTTTAAAAAAAGAAATAAAAGGACAGAATATAATAAAATATTAGAATGAAAAACAGCATTACATAGTAAATAAAGAGCCAGTTTCAAAGTAAGGAAGATGTTAGTTCAAATTGGGTGTTTGAACATACACTACCTGAATGACTTTGGGTGAGTCACTTAAGGACTCAGTGCCCTAGGCAATTCTCCAAGTCTATTTAAATTGCATAATTGTTGGTCTGAATTAGAGGGAATTTCTTAAATGAGAAGTCCCTATTTCAATTAAATCACTGGTTAGGACACTCCTTGACACCCGCTCCCCCAATCCGATAGTAGAAAGTTTTTGGGAGCAAAAACCTGGAAACAAAAGAGCTATCATCAATTGGAGAATGGGAGAACAAATTGTGGTATATGAATTTAATTAGGTATCATTTAATCCATAAGAAATTATAGATAAATTTGAGGAATTGAGAGAAACATGAGAAGACTTGTAAGGACTGATGCAGAGTGAAATAAATAGAACTGAGAAACAATATGTGTGATGACTACAATAATACAAAAAACAAAATTAAATGAAATTCATCATTGTGTAATTACAATGACCTATTTTCACCCTAGACAAGAAATAAGGAAACACACCTATCTCCCCTCTATGGAGGATAAGGGTGGGGGGAGAGGGATGAGAAAGAGGGTTAAAGTATAGATAATTACATATATCGTCAAATGTAGTTTCTGTTTTAAGAGATTTTGTTCAGCTTCTTTTCTTTGTTATAAGGGAAGTCTCAGGTAGGGGCAGTCTCTCTGTAAGTGACTGTGATGCAAAAATAAGAAGCATCCATAAAAAACTAATTTAAAATTCAGTGCATTCCTTTATAGTGCAACTTTATATGTATAATTTTCTTATAGGGCTTCCAGTTTCCCTTTCAGATTGGTGCATAGATATTGTATGTTTACATATACATACATATATATATATATATTTATATAGTGTGTGTGTGTATGTGTGTGTATGTATATCTATCTATCAACCTTGAATTTCCAAGGCTGTAGGTCCAGTGCTTACATTATTCTATAGGAATGCAAAGGTTGAAATTATAAACTGCCAATGGCACATTTCATGCATGCATTGTGTAGCATTTTTGAGGGGAGGCAGATTACATGGAGAACATTCAAATTGAACCACCAGTGTTGATACCTACAGAACGTCTAAGTATGTAGAGCTCAGTTTTAAGATAAAGGCAACACTAGAATAGGATTAATTGAGGCAGCTACCATGGGCCCTAGGCTTTGTGTGGAACCTTTAGTTGCAAGAAAAAAGGCACTTTTCAGCTAAGCATTGATTCAGAGAGGCAGTCACTCAGGAAAAGAAGGTTTTTAGTCTGGTGTTAAAAATGACCCAAGACTTTTATAGGTATAATCATCACAAAACATACATATTTAGATAGGATTCATCCTCTATAAGACTAACCACATCATCCTGCCAATCCTCCTTACACAAGCACTCACCTCTAATGTTCATTTTAATTGTTATGAAACATATTTCCTTCCTTCCTTCCTTCCTTCTTCCCATCTCCTTTCTTCCCTTCCTTTTCTTCCTTCCCTTTATTTCCTCTCTACATAGCTTCCCACTATCATTTTAAACTTATTTTCAAAAATAAAGCTTCAAAAGTAGTCGCTTTTGGAATAGAAATGGGTTTAGTGTGATTTGAGATTTGCCTTGGGACCCCACTTTCCTTAGAATAGCCAGGCACCTAGTCAACTGGATTTTAAATACATATTCCAAGATTATAGAGTTAATGTTGTATAAATAAAGATTCATTCTCAAGTGAGCTGAGGATGGTGCATTTGTATGGGCCTGTTTTTTTTCTCAACCTATTCTTTAAAGGGACCTATTATAAAGTAAAGATCCAACAAGCAAAGCAAAATGGTAATTGAAATGCAAAAAAAATCCTATTGAGGTTAAAGAGCCATTATATCAAACTATCAGAAAAGCAAGATGGACACAAAGATAAATAAGACGTAGGTGAAGAGGCAGTCAAAGAAAGAGAATTCTTTTTTTTAAAATTAATTTATTTTGAATTATCAACAATCACTTCCATAAGCTTTTGAGTTTTAAATTTTTCTTCCCCTCCCTCCCCACCTTCCTCCCCAAGATGGGGTGCAATCTGATAGAGGCTATACATATTCATTCCTACTAAACATATTTTCACATTACTGATATTGCAAGTTAGAATTAGAACCAATAGGAGGAACCACCAGAAAGGGGAAACAAAACACAACAAAAGAAAAAAAATAGCAAATAGTATGTCTCCATCTACATTCAAACTCCACAGTTCTTTCTTTGGATGTGGATAGCATTTTCCATCATGAGGCCTTTGGAGATGTCTTAGATCCTTGTATTTCTGAGAAGGGTTAAGTCTATTAATATTAGTCATCGCACAACGTGGCTGTTATTGTGTACAACGTTTTCCTGGTTCTGCTCATTCACTCAGCATCAGAGCATAAAAGTCTCTCCAGATTTTTCTGAAGTCAGCCTGTTCATCATTTCTTATAGCACAATAGTATTCCATTACATTCATATAACACAACTTGTTCAGCCATTCCCCAATTGATGGACATCCTCTCAATTTCCAATTCTTTGCCACCAGAAAAAGAGCTGCTATAAATATTTTTGTACATGTGGGTCCTTTTCCCATTTGTATGATCTCTTTGGGATACAGCCCTAGAAGTGCTATTGCTGGGTCAAAGGGTATGCACATTTTTATAGCCCTTTGGGCATAGTTCCAAATTGCTCTCCAAAATGGTTGGATAAAAGAAAGAGAATTCTTAAAGAGCATACCACACTGGAATCCATTTCTGAAAGGCAAATATTGGGCTCACTTATCTTCTCTAAAGAAACAGCTTGAACTCAGCTAAACTCTAAGGGCTTGAGATGGATGCTTTAAAAATGTAGAAAGAAATTCCATTCCTCTGTGTTCAAGTCTTTGATACTTGATGGCACTGAGAATGGCAGCCGATTGCTGTCATCCCGATATAGTCTCAGGAAGCAGAAATCAATTCTAATTTTCCATCCCATGCTCACCTATACCTTCACTGTCCTGGATGTTGAACAATGTAAGAGGCATGGTTCACAGGAAAAAAAAAACAAATCAAAACATTATTGTTGCCACTGCTATTGCTTTGATTCTCCTTCCCAAGCATGTAATAATCACTTTTCTTTAAACTTTTATCTTGTTATATATAAATTACATCCCTCTGAAGAACAGAAAATAACATCACCTTTGGAACTTTTAGTTCTGTTAACTTAACCATGCATCGTATATTGCAATGAACAATCAGTGTGCCAGGCACACAGAACAAAAGAATCATTGCAATTCTCCTCAACTTTCCTTTTTTTTCTTTATTGGAAACTATTCCCCCCTCCAGATATTTGCAAAACAGAATAATTCAGTGAGTCCATTTGTATATCTTCTTTTGTGAAGTGATAAAATATATCATACGCAAACAAGTCTGTCCACTAGGAGAAGTAACACTAATGTTATGTCACATACTGACTCTGTGGATATTTAACTTTCCAATTGTTATCCATACAAAATTTTCAACATTCACAGAATGTATTTCTTTATTCATAATATACCTTATCTATAGTTTAAATTATATACCTCTAGGTAAAATAGCAAATTATATACCTCTAGGTAAATGGCATTTATACATACAAGTAAACATATATGGGTATTTATTTGCAGGTATACATACATCATGCATGTTGTAATCTGGATGCATATGTATTATATATACACATCACAATGAATGATGCATGTCATAATATGGATACATATTATATATATGTGTATGTGCATATATACACACAGGTGCACACACATTTGTTTGTCCATATCTGTCCTTAAAATAAAAGTCTAAGAAGAATTGCATTGCAGTTCTCCCTCACACATGTAAGTTGCTTGATCAGAGGTGAGTCATTTAACCTCGTAGTGATCTGGACAACTCTCCATGGCTATAAATTACCAATGAAGAACCAATCTGAATCAATGAAGGTAATTGCCATAGTGGAAGCACTCTACATGGGTCTGGCCAAAGGAAAATGAAACAAACAACACAACAAAATTTTAGAATGCCTTTTAGAGCTTGGCTGAACTATAGCACGTAGTAGTTGACACTAATGCTCCCCTAACCTTAACTACTTTTTCTCTGAAAATTTTCCTTTATTTCCTCATGAGAGAACTATGGAAGACATAGAAAAATTGCATTTGGAGCAACTTGCTCTCAGTGCATGACTGGAAAGCAGGCCGATGCCCTCATTCTGGAGTCTGAGGTGGTTGTAGCTGACTGGTTTATTCTGCCACAGTGGATATGGAATGCATGAAACAAGCCCATTCTACTCACATAGTCTTCCTGCTCTGCTGACCTTTGTTTCATGACCTCTGCCCTCTTATTTACAACAGGACATTTCTGAAGCAAAACCAACATTTGCGAAAGGTCAGCCACCAAGAACAGGAGAAAATATCAGTGGAAACGATGGGGGAAAAAAAGCAAACAAACTGGAAAACATTGCTCTCAAATGTTTACCCAGGTTGACCATTTTTGGGTAATGGCCTATGGGAATTGCAGATAGTGAAGCTTGAAAGGGATGATTCCCTTCCCCCCATCCCTACCCAGACATTAAGGAAACTTTTAAAGAGGTTTGCTTGCCAGGGTACATGTTACAATGTGCGATTGCCACTGATGGTTTCGATTACTTTTATATGCTCCTACCTAATCTTACCACTTAAAAGGGAACAGGTTTAGAAAACATATTGGTTACATTAGTATTATGGTAAGCTACTGCACTAACTTTGATTTCTTCTCAGGGCAATAAACAGGGAGTGAAAGGAATGGTACTTTGTCTTGCTCCTGGGTACCCATTCAACTAGGGGAACCTTTTCTTTTTTAGGACTATTCAGTTCCAGAGTACACCACAGCCTCAACGCTGTCAGTTGTAGAATGTGGTGTTCTTTGGAATGGCATGTAGCCTGAACTTTTTTTTTCCTGTCCCCTCTCTAATGGTTTTTGATTACTCCATTTCATGCTGATGCTAGTTGACTTGAATGAGTTCAAGGTCATCTTAAACCTCATCAGAATGACCCTCATAATGAACAGCTCACTAGACTGGAATCCATCAACACCATTTAGGAAGTACTGACTGGGTAGAACACTTTATTGAATAAGTAGTGATATGAATGGGTTTACCCAGCATGTATCAAGGCCCTGAATGAGATGAATGCTCTTACCTGAGGGATCTGAGAGTGTGATTCACTCCACCAAAGGCTGTACTTTAAAGGAATTTGATGTTTTGGGCTTTGTATTTCAAATAAATGCCACAAAATATTACTGTTTTGAAATAGGTCAATGCCAAAGATTTGTGGCATGGAACTAATAAAACTTTATTAATTTGTAAGAGTAAGAATAATTACTAGGAATTTTCACTAGTAAGGTTTTACAGGTCTAGTAAAATTGCCCTTATAACATGATTATCTGAAAAGAGCAGGAGTCAGATTATATCCTCTGAGAAAGATGAACTACATACAGCAAAAGCTTGAACCAACATAGCTTATAACATGGGTATTCATCTTACGTCCTGATGCTGATATTATAAAGGAATGCCCTGTATTAAGTCATGGCTTTCCTACAGTAATATGGAGGTAGTATTTTTTTCCTATTTGTTGTTATATATACTTTTAAGTACATTTGGAAGATTTAATGGCAAAGTTTTGTAGTAGATAGAGTTCTAGTCTTAGAGTCTAGTAGACCTGGATTTAAATTCTAACTCTGACATTCACTAACTCTGTGACTCTGAACAAGTCACTTGTTATCTCTGTATTCCAGGCAGCCCTTAAGTCTTTTAAACTAAAGTATAAATGAATTACAATCTGTTCAGTGCCCTGTGAAGGGACTTTCCACTCTGGGGCTTCTTCTATTTTCTAAAATCACAGATCCTTTTCTGATTTGTTTAAATCTATATTTTTATCTATATTTACACACATAGAATACTCCATATGTTACCTTAAAAACATCTCTACATGTGTAACTGTATATGTAAATACATGCATATTATATATAGTTTATATTCAGGTTTATATGTATATAAACATATATTTCAGCCATTCTGCAATACATTCTGCAATGTGTATGTGTGTAATCATGCATCTCTATGCAGATATATGCATGTATGCCTAAGTGTATTTAACATATGTGGAAATATGTGCACCCATTTAAACATGAAGGACTAAGAAGAAATCACGCTTGCTTATAACTCCCAGAAATCATTTGTTGCTTTTATAAATAGAACTGGTTGAAAGCCTATGACTTCTGGTACCACAATTAACTCCAAGGATAAATTTTGGGAGAAGATTGTGGTATTTTGCTTATAAGAGTTTAATTGTGTTGATATATCCAATATATTCTCTCCATATGCTTTCCTTCTAAACTACAAATAACATATAACCTCCTTTGCTGTGTGACCCTTCACCCCTCTGAATTTCCTTCTCTGTAAAGTGAGGGTTTCGAACAAGTTCATCACTAAGGTCCTTCCCACCTCTAACAATATATTATATATTGCTCTGTGCTCCATAGTTAGCTTAAATCCTCTACTATTTGCATCTCATTTTAATCTGTCTAGTTAACCTAAACACTGGATTATCTGAACTTTTTCCAATTTGCAAGTTTGGCTCTACCTCTAGGCAACCTGATTCTTTAGAATATTATTAATTGCCAATTTGGAAAGAGGACCCAAACTTGTTTGAGCTAGTTCTTTATTACAAGTAGATATTTTATTCACACTGACTTTCAATAGAGTTTGAACAAAATGACTTACTTCATCTGTGTATACATATGGATCTGATCCCTATCCCATTACCATTAAATTACATAGGATGGAAATCTGGAACTAATTTCTTTCATGTAATTGCATCTGAGATCAGAGTGTGCATGTGTATGTAGTAAAATGCTAGGAAATTCCAGTTCATAATGCTTTCCTATATATGTTTAAACTTTTAGGTGTTATCAATATCTCCATAACAGGGTTGGTTCTGCCTATGGGCAAGTCGACAGCTGACTACATGCTGTGATTTGACGGGTGTCATAAGGCCCCACCTGTCTCAAAATACCTCCCTTGCCAGCCTGTCGTATTGAATGAAATTTCCAT
The DNA here is from genome assembly GCF_900497805.2 of Vombatus ursinus. Lineage (NCBI taxonomy): Eukaryota > Metazoa > Chordata > Mammalia > Diprotodontia > Vombatidae > Vombatus > Vombatus ursinus. Next base: position 41,058,235 of record NW_020948983.1, on the reverse strand, counting down.
CATTATTCTCATTCCTTTGGATTAAGGCATTATTTCTCTAGCAAGCTCTTGTTAAAATGTAGCTACATTACTTGAGAGGGGTAATATATTAATCCAATAGCACTAAAATCATATATCAGATCATCTAGATATCTAGTACAGGACAAATCTGGGCTGTAAAGGTGGGATATAGGCGGTAGGGTGTACTAAACATTTTTTTCATCACTTTTTAAAGACTAAGTAATCAGTAAAACAATAAATCAAGCCCTGATTCATAGTGATTGCGGATTTCCAAGGTATAAATGCTCATGATGAAAATTTAACAATTGGCTTTTTCATGTTAGTTAGAAGGCTGGCTCCAGCACACCCTTGCTTGGACCCCATGACCTCTAAGATCTCTTCTAATTCTAAATCTGTGATGTCATCATTCTATATTTCAAAGCCACAGACTTCTAAAAGGTAGCAGATACATTTTCCAGGTCCTGGGTTTTGAGAAAGATCCAAGGCAGACTAGAGCCTGAATATTTAAGATCAGAATTTGGTCTATAAGTAGTGAAGTCTGTGCATTGGCTCCTCCTCCTTCCCCTAGTGACCAACCTTCCCACTCCCAATCCCAGAGATGGTAGTTGTGGTGAAATATTGACAGAACCTCTCAGCTCGAGAATAACAGTAGCCAGGGACAATAATGGAGTAGCAAAAGTTCCTAGACCTCAAGATGTTGGATCTAGTTGTGTAGAGGCAAAAACTGTCAGACCCAAAGATGGTAGCCATAGGGAGATGAACAACATAGCTCCAGCAGCAGGAGCCACATGGCTTGAGAGGTGAGTACATTTTTGCACAGTATTGGAAGGATGAGACCCCCTGGACCTGCCCTTCTGTAGGGAGAATCAGCAGATAGAGGAGATGCAAGGGATTAATGGTGGGGAGTGGTGAGAGCAAATTTGATCCTCTCTGTAGGGTGGTCCAATAGAAAAAAGAGTTGCCTCCTTTAGAAATGCCAAATGCTAAACTGTTAGAATGGTAATATAATTTTAGTGGACCATAAGAAAACCTAGGGAAGCTGGGAGGTTCATTGGAAGGTGAGGAGTTGAGTCTCAAACAACCTCAAATTTCTTTCTACTTTGAGGGATGTCCAAACAATAAGTGGAACTATGAGTCTAATTGTTGCTGCTGTCAGTCTTTTCAGTCACTTCCAACTATTCATGACCCCATTTGGGATTTTCTTGGTGAAGATACTGGAGTGGTTGGCCACTTTCTTTTCCAGTTCATTTTACAGATGAGGAAACTGAGACAAACAAGGTTTGTCTCACACAGCTAGTAAGTGTCCAATACTAGATTTGAGCTCAAAATGAGTCTGTCTGACTCTGGGCCTTTTACTCTATCCACTGAGCCATCTAGCTGCCCTTATGAGTCTAAAGGGCTGCCTAAATCCTTGGTGGGAGTGGAAGGACATTAAGAATCAGTAAAAAGGGATGATTTCTTTTGATTGTTACTGAGCAACTGTGAGACCTTCGTAGTTTTTTTTTTGTATTTTCTTAAAAAAAACCTAATGAAATAAAGGCTTGTCCTATATCTAAACTATATTCTTATCTCAGTACCTGCATGGAAGCTGAGGACTCTTTTTTCCAGATCTCTAAATTCCTACACATGAAGGAAATTCTGAGATTCCATTGGAAACACTGAGTGAAGACAAATGATCCAAAAGAAAAAGTTATTTGGAGATCAAGGTTGAATCTGGTACGTGTAAATATAGAGCTTGAGGTCCTGGGTCACATAACATTTAAGTATGGTGATATACTCTCATAATAAGGTGGTTTTACTTATAAAATGATTATATGGGAGTACCTAAGGGGAGTAACTTAATGAATTTTTGGTTTAGACATATTTGTACTTATATCCCAAAGTAATCTTGGATATAAAAGCTTAACTGGGATCATGGGGTAATTCTTGAGGGATGGTGGTCATAAGATCCAGGGCAGCAGATATCTTCAAACACAGGTGTCTCCTATACAGGGTGACATCTGTTGTCAAGGAGATGGAATCATGAAATGAGGGATAAGGGGGGGTTCAAAGTCAACAAATCCCCAAAACAAATCCAAGAGTAGATCAGGATCCTGGGATTAAGAATTTGTTGTATGGGCAATTAAAAATAATTACTTCTTGGCTGTAGCAGTTGTCCTTGGCCATTCTTGGGAAATTTTTGCATTCTCCACTCTCTGGGTACATCAGGGGATGATGTCCTTCTATTTTTTGAGCTATGAGACTTAGGAAATCATCTATTAAGAAATTGCCTTATGTTACAGATGAAGAAACTAAGGATTGGACAAGCTAGGCAGCTTGTTCAAGGTCACCCAGGTCTTTTTATTCCAAATGTAGTGTTCTTTTTATGACATCATTCTGCCCTTGCTAAGGACAAGAAGGATGTCTGCTTAGAGAAGTAACAAAAGCTGACTTCATTGATTCATCCTGGAGACATTTTTGGTGGGAATGGAGTTTCAGTTACTCTGTGGATTACCACATCTTTTTAACCTTTTTTTTTGTAAATGATATTTATTATGTCTCAATGTATATAGGCACACACAATATTGATTTATTTAAATATGGTTTTTGACAATCTTTTGCATTTATGTCATTATTGGTTCTCTTCTCATGAAATGAAGTACTATATAGAAAGCTCTATATAAATACTTATTATTAGTATGTACCTTACTGCCCAATTGCTGTCAACCTGAACTTGAACTCTCACTCATACTAAAGAAAAAGAGTTAAGGAAAGACAACTGATAAAGCTATTGCTTCTGACAGTGAATATACCATTTTGTTTTTGTAGTCACCCAACTTTTAGCAGAGAGGAAGAAGTTATGTTTCATTATCTGTTTAACTAAGATTTGGCTTCCTTTAAGTGATCTTTAAATTTACACTGTCAACATCATACATATATTGTTTTTCTGACTCATTCATGCTATAATCAGTTCATACAAATTTTCCCATGGTTCTCTGAATTTTTCATATTCAGTATTTCTTACTGTACAATAATAATATTCCATTTCTTTCATAAGCCATGGTTTGTTCAGTTATTTGACATACACAATTTTATTATGACACATTGATAAACCTGCCTAGAAGAGAGAGTAAAGTAGCATTTTGGAGGCAGAGGGGTAGGGGATGTGGGTAGAGTTATGATTAAAGAATTGATGTATAGAGAGGGAAAATCACTGTTGCTATACTATGTCAGTTTTTTAAAAAAACAATTTTCCCTTTGGCTAAAACTTTAATACCCAGATCTCATTGTCAAAATGCAAAGAATCTGAACCAAATCTTTGTTCTATTAATTAGAATTATTGCTCCAAATGAAAGCTGATTTGGGTGCTCATCTAATAAGAAAAAGTCAGTTACGGTATATTATCAACCTTGACTTGCCTGGCAATGAATTTCCTGATCTGGTCTGCTGGGAACCTTAAATGAACATGAGCAATTATAAACCTAAAGTCGGCAGCAATTTGTAGGCATTATCTCAGGATAATTTCCCTGAAACATTCACGATGCATTGCAAAGGTAGATACTTTAAAAATCCATTTAAAAAAATCTGTGGTATGATTTAAGCTAAGACCCTACTCTATTGTGGGCACTATAGAGAGATTGTACATTTTGAAATTGGTCCCTTACAAATAACTGTTGTGGCTTGTTAGATATTGCTCTGCTTACAAGTACTTTGGACAACTTTCAGTAGCTTCCTTAGCTGCTTATTATACAAACAAATACAGCCTTCTGATATATTTAGTCTTGGGACCCAAAATGAGAACACATTGAACATTTCAACTTTAACATTGTCAACCTATCACATTATCACACAAAGAAAAGCCCTGAAAAATCTCCCAATTTAGAACCCCAACACCGTTTTTCTCTCTTTCACACAAAGTCAAATATCATTTTTATGTGTTATTTAAATAACAAGTTAAAGATGGGGACAAGGTTGTAGTTTTAGGATCTGGGGATGGGCCATTCAGATGAAGGAAAATGAAATCTGACCTGACCTTGACAATCATAGACTTGCTGAAACCAACATTATTGCTAGGATTGTACAATGGCTAAGAGAAATAAAAAGTTCATTCCACCATGGAGTTGGAGACAGACAGACACACCCACACCGACACTCACATATACTTACCTCCGCAGCCCCACACACATACAGAGAGAGAGAGAGAGATAGATAGATAGAGAGATAGATAGAGAGAGAGAGAGAGAGAGAGAGAGAGAGAGAGAGAGAGAGAGAGA
>NW_020948983.1:41034790-41053972 GCF_900497805.2 Vombatus ursinus | reverse complement strand
AGAGAGAGAGAGAGAGAGAGAGAGAGAGAGAGAGAGAGAGAGAGAGATGCTATTTATTACATGTGCAAGCTTGAGGAAGTCCCTTGGACTCATTTTTTCATCTCTAAAAGAAAGTTGGACTAGATGATATCTAAGGACTCTTTCATCTCTATGTTCTCATGATTTTATATTTATATACATATTCACATATGCATAAGCACACATATGTATAAAATATATATATTAATCCTTAATAATATATCATTAATCATTATAATTATAAGGAATTACTGTGCATATAATATATGCACACTCTCCTTAGCTCCTTGGCTCTATTTTTAAAGCCAAGATTAAGCCTCACTGCTAGCCCAATTTTATTGCTGATATCTCGATCCAGAAAAATATGGGTTTATAATAAAGTCCTGACACAAGCTTCACTCTAATAAACTATAAGATGAGCCAATAAACCATAGGAAGAACCTATTACTGAGAGCCATTACTTGGTCTACTGCAGAGGACAGAGCAATTTTATTTTTTTTGTTTGGAATGTTTCTTGAGTTCTCCCCATATAAGGTTGAAGATCACAGAGTTAAGTTCAAGGAGGATGGGGAAACTGTCCTGACTGAGAATTCCAGAGAAAAGAATTGGGAGCGCTGTGTAAACCATGTAATTGATGTCACTTTTGTCTTAGTAAATTCCAAAAAAGTGACTTGGTGTGTTCCACAGGCTATGCTGTGGACGTAGTTGATATCGTACCAACTTTAACATTAAAGAGCACCAATAACATTTAAGAGTGAAATGGGGAGAACTGTATTTTCTGTTCATTAGCCCTGTATAGAGAGAATGATTGTGCACTGCCTTTTTGTGGAGCAGATAATTTGTTCCATAATGTCAGAGATGCCTAGAAGTCACATGCTCTTTTCTCAACGTGGGCTAGTTGGATATATGCTATGCTAGAAGCAGTGGGGTTTTTGTACTGCTGCTGTTTTATTTTTAGCACTATCTCATTTCTCCAAATTCCATCTCACCAGCAGAGTCTTTAATAGTCCGCCCACTTGATAATGAACTTAATACTTAGCTCATTCCAATTGTCCCTTATGTCTGAACAACAAACCACTTAACGTCACACACTGTGAGAGTCTTCTTCTTGATCCACAGAAGAATTGTTTTCAATGTCCAGCAGTATAATTTTCCTCATAATTATGTAGTTTTTGTTTATCTCCCTTTCAGTGTTTGGTGGCTTTAATGAGGAGTCCAAGGTGTGTGTATATATGTGTGTGTGTGTATACACATATACATACACACAAATATACATATACACACATATATACATATACATGTGTATGTGTGTATATATGTGTGTGTATATATATATACACACACACATATATATATAACATCTATATATACATACACAGACACATAGTTTGCCACTCATCATTAAAGGACTTTTGGAAAGTATTATCAGAAATATGGTGTTAAAATTGCATGGCAAAAGGTGAACAAGTGCCTTTCCTCCCATGTGGCTAATTTGTATAGAGCACTCTTTTCATAAAATGTAGATAATGGAATAATAAGATCCCAGTGCTGATTCACTTGAACAAGGGGAGGCCTTTGGTGATGTTGGTGTTGCCGATGAAAACTCTAGCAGTTCCATCTGTGTATGGCCTTCCATCTTGGAAGCTGACATATCTGACCCCTTGTTATTCCCCACATACTACCTGTTGAACAAATAGAGAAACTGATTCACAGAAAAATTAAATGAATGTCAGTCAAAACTGGGAGCGACATTCAAGTACGTTTGCTTCTAGGTCAAGGTTCTATCTCTTAAAACAGTCTTCTTTTAAGTGTGAGGTACTTCTTTGCATGAGGAAACAAAATGGGCAGTCATTTGGGGAACAAAAACAAATTGTGATGTATGAATATAATTGGATATTGTATTAAGGTATAAGAAATGAAAAACCTGAGCAATTCAGGGATACTTAGGAAGACTTGTTCGAAGTGATGCCTTGTGAAGAAATCAGAAGCAAGGGGGATCCTATATATAGTGAATACAATGATATAAATGATATTTCGAAAATAAAATCTGACTTGATTGCATTGATATAAAGAAATCTTCATGAGAATCTGCAGAGAATTGCTTTAAGCACAGAGAGGTTAAGTTTCTTGCTCAGGGTCACAGAGCAAGTAAATATTACAGGCAGGTTATCTCCCTGGCCCATCTCTGTATCTTCGGTCTGCTCATGAGAAATGATAACAGTGCTAAAGGGCAGAATAACTGTGATCAGTGTGATGAATAATCCACATTCCAGGGCATGGATAACAAAACACACCTATCTCCTTAGCAGAAAGGTGGGGGGCTGCAGATGTTAAATATGCTATATTCTGTCAGACATGGGCTCTATTTTGGATAATTTTACTTAGACTTTTTTATTTGTTTTGCTACAAGGGTGGGGGAGGGGTAAAAGAAAATGATTGGTGAGAAAATAAAAGACAAAAATAAAACTTTTTTTTCAAAAAGGGAATTGTTAGTAAGCAAATCTAGAAATAAAAAGTAAATAAATGTCAGTTACTGCATTAAATGTAGCATTATTATTGTCCATGCCATTTGGCTCAAACTTTATTGCATTTGGCCAGAGGCTGTTAAAAATTTTTTTTATCTATCTCTCTATATATATACATACATATATATACATATATAATATATGTATGCATATAATTAAAAGCTAACTGGCCAAAGACAAAGCTTAACCATGACTCTAAAATGAAAGTCAGAAAAGTAGTTTTATGTGCACATTTTAATTATAGGCAAGAGAAACAAAATTAGTGAAGAAGAAAAGAATGTGGTGAGTCAATGCGTTCTGTACAAAAATCTTTCTCCTTTGTCATCTTTCTCTCAGCTTGTGGGGTGTTACAGTAAATAATTAGAGGTAGAGGAAATTCTAAACCAGTTTATATGAATGTTGTTAAAGGAAATCAAGGTGAAAACAGACAAACATAAAAATAACCCAGGAAGCACGAAGAAATCTAGTTAATTATAGAGTTGCTTTTAAAAGGCATTTTTTTTTCCTCTGAGAAACAGAATTTTTGTTTGATAATTAACAGACCCGTGTGGCCCATTACATACTCGGAATCTGAAGGTATTGATTTGTCTATCTATTGCTGCCATACTTGCTCTTTCCGGGTCCTTTTCCCCTGAGGGTTTTGCTGATTTCATAATTGAGGTATGGGGACTGAAAAGGGGGGAAGTTACCAAAGAAGACCCTCCATGATTTCTGCTATTCTGAGGGCTCTGATGTGACTCCTGTAATTTTCCAGCCTCTCTGTTTTCTTTTATTATTTCCAAAAGAGTGAAATGACACATCAGGGAACAGTCAGAATAACAAGAGCTCTCAGACACACAGAATAAGCCATACTTACCCAAACAAATACTGTATCACTGGGGATATTTTTTCTTTTTTATTCTTTTAAAAGAAATCCTGACTGGCTATCCAGCTCCCCTAAGGTGTGGTTAATTGAAAACATTACAGAAAGAACATTTTATACAATTATGGGCCCAATTCATAGCGCCGAAGCACCCCAGACCGTGAATCAGCTCTTGAAGAGCTTCTACCAGATTCAAATATCTCCTTCACTCAGCAAAGGAATGTTGTCTCTGAGCAGTTCCTTTCCTCTGAAGACCTCCCTCGCCTAGAAGGCACACAGTGCAGCTCACCCTGATTCTGCCACGTCCTCTCCCAGTAGTAATCACACAGGGTAACCTTCCTAGGCAAAGGAGGCCTACATTTTGAAGGATGATTGGCAACAAATTCTGTCAATGTGGGGGGTAGGGAGAAGGGGTGGCTTTAAAGACAGATCAATCAGGAGCATGTTGGTGTCATTCAAAGGAGAAAGGCCTCTTGTTGGCAGGTGTTTGGACAGGCAGAGGGTAGTTTGCTTAGCTTCTAGCTAGATGGAGAGTTAGAGCTGACAAACAGATTCTAAGATCACTTAGGACAAATAGGTAAATATAAGTCGACTAGTCTAATCTCTCAAGGAAGTTCGTACTTAGGGCAACAGCAACAACAAAAAGATAAAACAACAGATGGCGTAGTTTCAGGTATGGAATTATTAATATACTTGGAATGAAAAATTTAGGGTTTCCCCCTTATGCTCTCCATTCATAATACTTCGGGTATTTTAGTTTTTTTTCATAAATCAATTTCAATTCCGGTGGAGAGATCATAAATGGCAGAATAGAGTCCTTCTGTCCATCAAATCAGCAATTAGTTCCAGGTGCCATCAAAAGCACTTGAGACAGGACACAGGGTAGTTGGATCTCAGTTAATTTTGCTGATTTGATAACCTTCTTTTATGGAACAGATCACTCTAGGAAAAGGAAAACACAGTGGAAAGAAGGTTGGGTTTTGCATCTTAAGTCCTGGGTTTGAATTCTGGTTCTGTCATTTATAACTTTTGTGACCGCAAACAAATCAACTCCCCCTTTTAGGCCTTGGTTTCTTCATTTGTTAAATGAAAGGGTTGAACTGTCTCCTTCAGTCTAGTCCTATTCTAAATGTTCCTGGCTCCCCTCTCCTTTCCCACTCTCCTAGTTTGACTACATTAATTTACTTGTTTCATTTTCTTTGCTAGGACTAGATATGGGGGCAGTTAGCACAAGCGGTAAGGGGATTCTGTGAACAGATCTCCCTCCCCATCTCCCCCTTTTCAACAGGATCAACAAACAGTTGGCCTGGGAAGGGCCACCAATTGTCATTTGCAACTGGAGGTCAGTTTCATTCTGGCAACTTGGCAATGAAAAAAAAAATCTTTTAATCCAAATGGAGTCAAGAAATCTTCATTCTTTAAGCAGTTGTAGCTTCTGAACTCAGGGAATTCAAAGCAGGGAATAAAGTTCCCCATCTCAGTTTGTACTTTAGTGGCTCTCCACCCCACCTCTGAGCCTTGATTGGGAAAGATCTGAAAAGACTGTTAAGCCAAAGTTCTCAAGTGTTGCCTGTTTGTGTTACAAATGTGACATTACCCTAAGGGAAAGAGATTTATCCTTGACACCTGGTGCAAATCTGCAAAATAATACTATCCAAAGTTGAAAGTTGGTAAACGTGACTCCTTCCATCTCTCAGAATCTATATTGAGACTGTGCTCCCTTCACCCTTTGCTAGGGTTTAACTTTCCTGGTTAGGAATGAATTTTCAATGTGCTTATATCGCTCTTGCCTAAACTATGGCTTATTTCATTTGAGGCCAAAAGCCTGAACAATCATTTGATTCTTTGTGTTATGCGGGCTGTTCATGGTCATTCTGAAGTTTTACTGGTTCATAACCTCTGTCATCAGAAGCTACAGTTTTCTAAGAGAAAGAATCTAAGTGAACAGGCATTAATCTGTTCATATTATTAGTTCCTGGCTGTCCATGCTTTCATCCTCCTCTCTCCCACACATGCCCTTATTGCTCCGCTACTCACCCACCAATGAAGGTCTGTCAGTGCCAGTGAGAGGTCGACATCAAAGTGCTTTGCATCTAGCAGCTTGCCTCTAATGCTGGCATTATGGAGAGAAGTGGAGAGTGAGAGAGACAGAGAGACGGTGAAGGAGAGAGGGAGAGAGAGGGAGAGGGAGAAGCACAGGACTCGGATGAATGGCCCTCTCATATAGAAAGAGACCAAAGAATAGAACAAAACCTTCTATTCTCTCACTCTTTGTAATACTCCTGGGCTGAGTGTGCATATGTGGTGCACAGCTGAATTTGAACTGCATTAGCACTCTTTCAGTTTACAAACAAGAGGCCTAATTTAGAAGAAAAATCTCCTATCTGATTATTTCTTTGTGTTTACCCATGTGGAAAAAAAATGTCTGTACAGAGACAGGGCTTTGAGGTGGCTTATTAACTTTGCAGTCTGTATCATGATTGTGAAGGGCAATTGGGAGATCATCATTCACCTGTAATTTCCAGAAATATATATGCATATATATTTATGTATGTATGTGTATATGTATATATATATACATATACACATACATATGTAGGGATTGCTATTTATCAGTGCAATGAAAAATATTAGGCATATCCTATTTTTACTATGTCTAATTGGCTTCTGCTGTCAAAGTGCAGTGAATATTCTTGGTATGTGATAAAATATATCTCTTCCCCTTTAATTGTTATTTATAGCATAGATGGAGAGGTCTCTTGTAGTAGCTGATGGACAGTTGCTCACACATAGTTACTTGACATACATTAAATTCCCAAAGAGGGCAAAGGGTCTCAGCTGAGACTGACTTTTTCTTATGTTTCAAATGAGCCTCGCTTCCCCTGTTGATTCTTGGATGAGGGGGTCTCATTTTTCCAGGAAACCATAGACTGAAAGGGACATGGAGGAAGTGGGAGGTACCTTAGAGACAGAGAGGCAAAGTGGTAGAGTGGTCAAAGTCTTCTGGAGATTTTCTATAGTATGAGAGCATGATAGCTCCCCAGTAATGAAGGAAAGAAGTATAGAATGAAGGAAATGCAGACTGTAGAAATAAAGATTTTTTTTTTTGGTGAATCAATTGGGGTTAAGTGACTTGTCCAGGGTCACACAGCTAGTAAGTTTCAAGTGTCTTAAGTCAAATTTGAACTCAGGTCCTCCTGATTCCAAGGCCAGAACTCTATCTACTATGCCACCTAGCTGCCCCCATAAAGATTTTTTTTTGGAAAAAAAAAAGAGTGTGCTTGGCCATAACAATAACAATAATAATAGCTAGCATTTATCTATGGCTTTAAGATTTGCAAAGGACTTCACATATGTTATCTAACTTGCAATAACCCAGTGAGGTATGTGCTATTTTTATCACCTTTTATGAGAAATTGAGACTGAGAAAAGTCAAGTGACTTGCTCAGAGTCGTAAAATTAAATGTTTGAGGAAAGATTTGAACTCAGGTCCTGGCTAAAGGCCCAAGACTTTATCCACTGCATTGCCTAGTTAGTAGTAATAGCTTACATTAATATAGTTCTTTAAAGTGTTATATTACTTTTCATATATTATCTCATTTGATCCTTGCAACAGCTCTGTTGTGTTATTATAAGTCCCATTTTGCAGACCAGAAAATAGAAGCTAAGAAGTTAAATAACTTGCCCAGGGTTTCTCAGCTAATAAATATCTGAGATAGGATTTGAACTCTGGTTTTCATGACTTCAGGTCCAGCATTCTATCATCTGTGAAAATGGGAACTAATGACTATTGGATAAGAATGTTATGTTAAAGGAAAATAGGTAAATCTTAGAGTTTAGCTTGTGTTGTTTAAGCATTCTGTCCAACTGCTCTTACTTAGGGTTTCTCTTCTTCTGAGGTCCAGGAAAAATTCTAACAGTGAAAGTCATTACTACTGAAGAAAATTTCTGAGGTTATGAATGCCATTTAAGAGGTCTTTGAAAATAGTAAGCACTCTCAACCACCTGAGGTTGGATCTAGGTTCATACTTTCGTGATCTTGAGGTAGTAGACAAGATTCTTCAAAATTCTTCTTATACTTTATGAGTTTCAAGGATTAATCTCTAATCTTTAATGAATTATTTTACTTAATAGTTACTCTTCAATTTAAAAGAGGGTCAAAGAGATAATGCTTGATTGTCTTTTGCAAGCTAGTATGCTTCACTATGTTTATGGTTTTCTAATAATAATAGTAATCATCATAATAATCTGCTATTTATATTGACAAGACCAGACAGGCTTTATTTCTTTTCTTTTCTTTTTTTTATTAATTTATTTTGATTTATCAATAATCACTTCCATATGCTTTTGAGTTTAAAATTTTTCTCCCCCTTCCTCCCCACCACCCTCCCCAAGATGGTGCACAATTTGATATAGGCTATACATTTGCATTCATATTAAACATATTTTCACGTTAGTGATGTTGTAAGTAGAAATTAAAACCAATAGGAGGAACCATCAGAAAGAGGAAACAAAACTCAACAGAAGAGGAAAAAAATAACAATTTGGTTTCCATAGTTCTTTCTTTGGGTGTGGATAGAATTTTCCATCACAAGGCCTCTGGGGATGTCTTAGATCCTTGTATTGCGAGGAAGGGTTAAGTTTATCAATATTAGTCATCACACAACGTGGCTGTTATTGTGTACGACATTCTTTTGGTTCTGCTCACTTCACTCAGCGTCAGACCATGCAAGTTGACAGGCTTTATTTCTAACCATGTGAATTTATGGTAAGGTTTGGTTTTGAAGTAATCATGAGGGGCAGCTAGGTGGTGCAGTGGATAGATTATTGACCCTGGACTCAGGAGGACCTGAGTTCACATCTGGCCCCAAGACACATAATACTCACTAGTTGTGTGATTTGGGGCAAGTCATTTAACCCCAATGACCTCACCCCGCCCCAAAAAAGAGTTACCATGAGAAGAACTGCTCATTTTTCTAAGTGAATTGTGACCTAATAGCATTTCTTATTCATACGTATGTCAGGAGGAGGTCCCTAACACATGGCTAGGAACCAAATCTTTTGAAGGATCCTCTCTTGTATATTTACACATGCATAAAACACCCAGGTGCTTGATTATGAATTCAAGTAAATCAATGTTGGAAGGATTCTCTTTTCTAAACTCACAAAACATTTTCCTCTTCATCATAGCTAAGTATCTTGTCTCATACTTTATAAAAAAATTGAGTCCCTTCATAAGAACCTTCTTCCTGCCTCTGCATCTGACAGTCTTTTGACATCATCTTCAAATATTACCTCCTTTAGGCCATTCTCTGATGAAAGACTGACTCTTCTCTTTATTAAGGTCAAATCCTCTATAGGTATACTTCATCCTCTGTAATAATATATTCTTAATTTTGTTGCCCCACATAATATTTCCTCTCTAATTTTCACTATTTTACTATCTACTGACTCCTTGCCCACTGCTTACAAACATGACCAAGTATCTTCCATGATTAAAAACAATAACCTTCACAAGATTCTACTATACCTGCTGGTTATCATTTTATATCTCTCCTTTTTTCAGCCAAACTCCTTAAGAAAGCAGCCATACTCGGTGCTGTCATTTCCTCTTCTCCAATTCTCACAATACTCTGTAATCTGGTATCTGATTCAAGTGAAACTGCTTTTTCCCCAGTCATCAACAAGGTCTTAACTGCCAAATTTAATCTTCTTTTCTGAATACTCATCTTTCTTCATCCCTCTTCAGAATTGGGCACTAATGGTCAGTTTCTCCTTTTGGATATTTTTTTCCTCTCTGAGTTTTCATTACATGTTGAGAGATCTTGGTTTCTCCCTCTGCATGTCTGACTATTCCTCAGTCTCTTTTTCTAGAATAATACCTATGATACCCACTAAATGTGGGTACACTCCAACAGTCTATTCTGGGTCCTTTTTTCCTCTCATTCACTTCACTCTATTATTTGTTGACCTCATCAGCTCCCGTAGGCTTAATTACGTCTATGGAGATGACTCTAAAATCTTTATATCTAGTACCAGTCTCTCTCATGCTCTCTAGGCCTATATTGTCATTTCCCTATAAGACATTTTGAATTGCATATCCTGTTGGCGTATGATACTCACCATGACCAAATCAGTCATCATTATTTTTTCCACTGAATCTACCTCTCTTCTAAATTTACCTATTACTGTTGAGAGCACCTTTATCCTTCTAGTTAACCAGCTTTGGAACCTTGCTGCAAATCTCCAACTTTCCACTCCCACTCACCTCACCACACCCAATTATTTATCAATTTTTCACTCAATTTCCATAGCATCTTTCAAATATGACCCTTTCACTTCCCTCACACAACCACAACCTTGGTTCAGATGCTCATCACCTCTTACCTGGATTTTGTCACTAGTCTTCTATTTAGTATCCCTTCACCAAGTCTCTCCTCCAATCTACCCTCCACTCAAAGTCAGCTGCCAATATTATATTCCTAACATACAGTTATAACCATACTATAATATCCTATGATTATCCAGAGTAAAAATTTAGCTAGTTTGCAAGTTATATAAGATAATCATTCCTATTCTTTATAATTCCACCTCAATTTGACTGCAAAACTTGATTTGTTCAAGTTATTGGACTTGACTCAGAATAACTGACTGTCCAAATATCAAATCCACCATGAAAGGATAGAAATTTGCTACCCTTGTGTATAATCAGAAGTCTATGCCTTAGGTTCTGAAGATATTCCAAAGGAAGAGTTCCATCACTATCTTAAGTAGTGGCAGGATCATGATAACCTTTCCAGAGAATTACTTTAAAGGACACTATTCGTTTAAAGGTATATACTTTGGCATATCATTTACAAAATCAGTCACACTACTTTAGATTCATGTCTTGTAGACGTTAAGTTCAATCTGTATCATTCTATAATCTTGGAACAAAATGGCAACTGATAAAAATGTTAGAGGGATGCATATTTCACATTTTTTTCAATGGATTTCAGTGAAATATTGTATACAGGTAGAAACTATGAAGATATAATTGTACTGTGTGAAATTTGCTTTTTAAGGATTCATTAGTACAGTGTCTGTAATAAATCCATTGGTATTTAAAATTTTTAATCTCAGAGATGAAGCAGTTTGGAATGTTTAAAAAAGATTATTCAAGATGCATTAATAAGGATTCATATAAAAATTACAGCATGTAGCTATTGATCTTAGATATAATTTAATTCAGCTCCTTTCATTTGACAGATGAAAAAACCGAGACCTAGAAAGATGAGCTGACTTGCTTAAAAGTCCCACCAATTCTGTATGGAAGAGCTAGGACAAGAACCCCCAGGTGTTATTATACCCAGTTAAGTGTTTTTTTTTTCTATTATCTCACATTGTCTCTCCTTTTCTTTCTTTTTTTTTTTTTTGGCTAGGCAATGTGGTTAAGTGACTTGCCCAGGTCACAAAGCTAGTAAGTGTTAAGTGTCTGAGGTCAGATTTGAACTCAGGTCTTCCTGACTCCAAAGCCAGTGTGCTATCCAATGAGCCACCTAGCTGTATTTAAAAATACATTGAACTCATTTACACAGAACTTCAGGACTAGAAATGACTTCTGTGACCATCTATTCTAAATAACATTATTATCTGCATTAAGTCAGACAGTCAATAAACATGTATTAAATGTTTACTTAATAAACTTAATAACTTAGCCAGTTACTGTGCTAAGTGCTGGGGACAGAAAGAATAAATGCATTAGACAATCCTTGCCATCAAGTAGCTCACAATCTAGTGGGAGAAGATAACACAGCAAAATAAATAGAAAGGGTTGGGGAAATGGTAGGAAGGTGAAGTTATCAGCTTGGGTCATTATATAGTCCTGTATTAGGTTTGGGAAATGATCTGAAGCAGTAAGAGTTTCAGAGTTGATTTCATCTTATGAAATGATAAATTTCTGGAGATCATGAAATTCAGGGAAGTAGCCAGGTGAGAAATAATGAAATGAATTCTTTGGGTGCTTTCCTTAAATGGTGGAGGATCTGGGAGGAGCTCTCCAATGTCCATCTTCCACTGTCTCCATTCAGAGCCAGGGTGGGGCCCTAGGGTCAGGGATATCTAAAAGACATCATAGAGATATCTTTTAGAGTCAATTTCTTCTTGCAGAATAATGAGTTTCTGGAAACCATGAAGTCTAGGAAAACAGGAGGCGGGGTGATGAGGTGAATTTCTGGGATGCCCTCCTCAAACTAAAGATCCGGGAGGAGCTCCCAGATATCTATTAAATTATAAGAATACTGAGTCTCAGCGAAATTATAGGACCTGCCCAAAATCACACTGTTAGAAAATGAAAGCACCAAGACAGGAAATGAATTTTTTTGGACATCTTATCTATTCTTTCTGCTACATTACATTATGATGACTGGTAGCGGTTTGAAATTTGGGAAACTATGTCTTCTTTTATAATAGTTGCAAGAAGTTTGAGTGCTACAGTTAGGCTCTGATATTCTGTCTGTTTTAGGAGAAGATGGCTAGATATGCCTTAAAATGAATGCCTCAGGATTCTGGTACTGAAAAAGAAGTGTCCATCATCCATAGGAAACACACCCAGTGTGTGTGTGTGTGTGTGTGTGTAGGGGGAGGTAGGTCTCTGTGAGATCATACACATCTATATACGTACACATATACATATACATTATACATGTGTGCATATGTGTGTGTATATAATGTGTGTATATGTGTGTATATATGTATATGTGTATAATACATATGTATTTTCCCCTTTTACCCCTAGTCACTTTTAGTTCAATTCCCCAATTATTTATTGAGTGACTATACTTTTTTATATGCTCCCCTTCCATCCCTCCACCATCCTCCAATCCCAAACAAAACCAAAAAACACCTACATACCATTGGGATTATAAAAAAAGCATCAAACACATTTTCTTGCCTTCTAGGAGTTCAAAATCTATGTGGGAAGATAGGATTGACAGACACAAAACAACTAAATAATAATGTGATTCAATGACAAATTGAGCAAAAGAGATAAACAAGGGTAAGGGACACATCGTGATGAATTAGAGTGAGCAGAAAAAGTCTTGTGGAAAGACTTATAACTGCACCTTGAAGTATAGGAGGAGGTAAAGATGTTCTCGGGAGGATTAATGAAATAGGCAAAGCTGCAGAGATGGGAATAAGCACAGATAATAAGGGGCTAGGCCTAGAAAGACCATTCCTGCTCTTTAGCCAGCTAAAGTGAATGAAATGCAGCCAAATTCAAAAAACCTCGCCTTTCAATGCCATTCTTCAGATCTTCCTGTTGATGGTTGTTTTTGCTACTTGACTTAGGTTTAACTTAAGTCCTCCTGGGGAATAGTGATGAATGAACTCTGCTGAGCAAGTGGACTAGCCTTTCATCCTCCTAAGGGTTTTGTTTGCTTTCTCATCCGTTTGACCCATGACTCTGTATTCACAAGTCTCAGCCTTTTGCCCTGCTGGAACTGTCACATTTCCACTTCTCCCTTCGGACCCTCCAAGATTCACCCTGAATATAGCAACCAGACAGCTGACTCTGCCCCTGCGTAGGAGCAGGTAGGACTTTATCTAATGGGGAACCACTGGAAGTATTGAGGTAAAGGGGCATCACTAGAAAGGCAATTATCTTAGAAAGATTAATTTGGCATTGGTGCATAAGATGAATTGTAATGGGGAGAGGCTTGATTTAGGGTCAGTACTTAATGGAAAACAATAGTTCAAAACTTGAAGTCCTGTACTAAGAATCAGATTCAAAATCCAGCTCTGCTACTTATGACGTGTATGACCTTGGGCAAGTCACATCACCTTCTGACCTTAGTTTCATTTGAAAAATGTAGGGCTTAGACTAGATGATTTCTTAGGTCTCTAAATCCAATGATTCTTCTGTGACAGTAGAAATGATAAGGAAGGGACAAATATTAGAGAGTGCTTGAGTCATAGAACTTAGATATTGATTGGATATAAGAGAAGTAATTTTGATCTTTGGTGCAAGGAGAATGGTGATGTCATTGCTGGAAAAAAGAAAGTAAAGAAAGGGAACTATTCGAAGGTAGAAAATATTTTGGCCATATTGAATGACTGGTAGCTTAGAGTAAGAGAGCATGAGGTTTAGGTCAGAGGACTGGGTTTTGAATTCTTTCTTTGTTAATCAATGTTCTTGATCTTTGACACATCATTTAACTTCTCTGGGCCTCAGTTTTCTCATTTGGAAAACTATAGTATTGGACTAATGCTGGCTAAAGTGCCTTCCAGCTATTAATCAATGATTCTAGAATGTTGTGAATTAGAGATTGTGAGAAAATTGAGTTGAAATAAAGGAAAAGAGTGTAAGAGAGAGACCAGGACTGAAATCTGTCAGTTCTGCACTATTTTAGAAGGTTTACGTCTGATCTCATGGTTCCATACTTCAGCTGATTACCACAAGAATGGCAAACCATCCCCAAAGCCGCAACCTTTGGTATTAATTTGATGTTTTAACTTTCTTATAGGATGACATCACCTTTTGTTGGAACATAGAGGAGTAGTGTCTACTTATTTATCTGAGGTTAGGTACTATATAGACCCAGAGATAGCTGCAACTTATTGCTAATTATCATCACCAAATACCTGACTGCCTCACCTCAATGGAATTACTTAGTGTGCTGTTAATAAGGTTGAATTGGACTTGTAGTATGATAGCCTGACAAGAATACAGAACTCAAAGAGCACTGACCATGCAAGTGGGGGGCACTTTTCCACATTGTCATGTGCTTGGGATAGGATTGGGGATATGTAGCCTCTGAGTTAGGACTGGGTTATCTTATCATTCATTTTCACCTACATAGCAGGACCCTATTGGTCCATTTGTATTAATAGAGGTCAGTGATCCACGAGAGTGATCTTGGATTAGTAGAATCAGATCAGCAGTCTGTAACCAGGCATACATCATGGAGTCCTCTATGAAGCAGAGCAATCTGAGACTCCCAACTCTACTTAACAACAGGTGAAAGAAGAATGAGATGACTAATGCACTCTAACTGTCATTGGGAATTTTTCATATGAAGTAATCATAATGATGAGAAAGCATGAGGTCACAAAAGGAGCAAATGTTGAGAGAAAGGTGTAGAAAGCCAAAGACTGAGGAAGAAAAGGATATTTTCTTGTCAATAAAAGTTATTAATAATGAAGAAGAGCATGGACTACTGTAGGGCAAGCTCATTGGAATATTGAACTGTTCTCAAGGATAAATTCCAGTTACTGCAAATTGACTCATTGTTTTTTGATGTGAACATTACAGTTTGGTGTTTTCTGAAGACCCATGGTATTGCCAAGCAAGATTTTTAACTTGTATTTCCAAAGGAAAAAAAAAGGAATGCCGTTTCTGCAGGGTTTTTTGTAGAGAAGATGGCCTGTAGAGAAAAAAAAAATTTACATAGCAGCATGCTAAATTTGCATCTCAGTTGAAGTGATGACTTGGGTGTGATGTAAAAATGGTGTGTGTGTGTGTGTGTGTGTGTGTGTGTGTGTGTGTGTGTGATGAGGTAATATTAGCATAGAAGCAAATAGTTTTGTTTCATTTTTTGGGCAGCTAGGTGGTGCAGGGGATAGAGTGTATGACCTGGAATCAGGAAAACCTTTGTTCAAATCTAGCCTCAGATTCTTACTAGCTATGTAACCCTGGACAAGTTATTTAACCTCTGTTTGCCTCAGTTTCCTCATCTATAAGATAGGGGTAATAGTAGCACTTACTTCACAGGGTTTTTTGTGATGATCACATGGGATAATATTTGCAAAGCATTTAGCACAATGCCAGGCACATAGTAAGTGTTTTTTAATGTTAGTTATTATTATTAACATTCTTAAAAATGATATTGTTATCTGCTAGGAAATGGGAACTTTGAAGTAGTCTTTACATTCCTCCCTTTTGAGTGATACACTTAACTGGAAGCAGATGCAACTGCATTTTATGATTCCAACCATTCACTAAGTTGCCTTCTTTTAACTCAGCCATAGGACCTTTATTTCAGGTATTATCAGAAGCTTGAAAAAAGTTCATATTTATCCCAAAGCTTACATCTTCCTTTCAAAGAACTGTACAATTTGGAAGTTAGGAGAGAATTTATCTCCTTATTTTGCAGATGACTTTAGCAGCTCTCCACCAATCCTACTACTTGTTGCTCCTTCCAGACCATCTAGTCCTCCACCTTCTTCCCTTAATAACTTTCTTCTCTTTTTGAGTCTATTCAATCCATTTATATTGCCTTTCCCCCATATTTGATATAATCATTTAGTAGTCTCCGGTATACTCAACCAAGTCTCTCAGTGATTTTAAGACATGAATCAATAGTTTTCTAATTGGTCTCCCTTCTTCAAACTTTTCTGTCCTCCAATCCAATCTCTGTCCTCCACTAAGCTATCAAGTTTATTTTCCTTATGCATAGGCCTGACTGTTCCACCCTACTCTCTACTCAATAAATTTAGTGGTGCCCTATGACTTCTAGGAACAAATATAAACTCCTTATGATGTGCCCCTTCTTGAATCTTTTTAGTCTTTTTACACATTACTCCCCAACACACTCAATCATCTAGCCATACTGGCTTACTGGTTGTTCCTTACTCATGATACTTCATTTCCCACATCCATATACTTTAAAATATTTTTATTTATTTGGTTAAATATTTCCTAATTAAATGTAAATATTTGTATTATCATTCAAAACAATTTTTAGTTCCAAAGTCTCTACCTCCTCCATCCTTGAGAAAGCAAACAATTAGATACAGATTATACATATGAAGTCATGAAAAATATATTTCTACATTAGTCATATTGCAAAAGGAAACCAAACAAAATAATAAAAATAAAGTTTAAAAAGTATCCTTCAATTGGCATTTAGAATGTATCAGTTCTTTCTCTGGATAAGGATAATATTTTTCATTGTGAATCCTTTGGAATTGTCTTGGATCATTGTCTTGATCAGAGTAGCTGAGTCTTTCACAGTTGATCATGTTTATAATATTGCTGCTGCTGTGTACAGTGATATTCTGGTTCTGCTCACGTCACTTTGTATCAGTTCATATAAGTCTTCCCATGTTCTCCTGAAACCATCCTGCTTATCATTTCTTATAGTACAATAGTATTCCATTACATTCATATACCACAACTTGTTTAGTCATTCCCCAGTTGATGGGTATCGCCTCAACTTTCAATTCTTTGCCACCATAAAAAGAGCTGCTATAAAATTTTTGTACAAGTGGTCCTTTTCTCTTTTACCTCCATACACTTACCTCCATACACTTGTACTACCTGTATCTCAAATTCTTTCATTCTGCAATACCACCTCTTAGAATTTCTGTATTCCTTCAAACATTACCTTCTCCAGGAGGGCTTTTCTGATCTCCTCCAACCCCACTCTGGTTTCTAGGGTCTTCCATACCGGGGTTACCTCCTATCTACTCTGAATATATTTTGTATATACCTATTAAAATATATTGTTTTCCTCATTAGAATGTATGCTCTTTCAGGGAATGGTCTTTATTATTTTTTCTTTGTATTCCTAGTGCCTTGTAAAAGGCCTGGCACATAGTAAGTACTGAATGCATGCTTGTTGATGGATTTATTCATTCCTCTCCCCCCACATCCTGCCAGCATCTTCAGGGATTTGGATATTTTTGTTGATGAGCACTCTAAAAACCTGAACACGCCATCCCTCAAACCCATGTATTCCAAAGACTTCCTTCTCTACCACACTTTAACCACAGATAGGCATGTTGACATCTGAGTTCATACAATCTATTTTATATGCATTACCTCAGTCCAAAAACTTGGATGTTTTGTGTTTCAACTGTACCGCATATCCTATACATCTCTTAATTTCTCTCACTCACGATATATGTATGCTTAATTCTTATGACCTTGCACTACCCAACTTACTCCTAATTTTTTTTTTTCTGCTTCATGTGTGCCATATTTTTTTCACTTGACTCTATGGTTTACCACTTGAATGTTTCACCAGACTTGCCTTCCTGAACTTATTCCATATTCTACCTGATCATCTTCATTCCTGGTTAAGCTCCACCAATTAATTTAACCACTTTTGCTCTTTGGGTGCTAAATTTTGGGAGAGGAATTTAAAAAAAATTAAGCTGATTTCACCTGCTACAAATGGGTGGTTCCTAGCTTTACTATAGTCAATGCTGTTGTTCAAGAATATTTACGCTTTCCTGCTGTTAATCCTTTATCTCCTTCATCATAGTGACTGCTTCAAACCTTCCTCTCTGTGCTAAAGCCTTTACCTGAACTTTCCTATTCTCACTCCCTGAAGATTAGTATCCCTACTTAAATAAGAAGACTGAAGTCATCAGACATGAGCTCACTTGTATTTTTGTGCATTTATTATCTGAATTTAAAAGATTCTTCACCTTTCAGATTTGTGTAGTAAGTTTATCTTCTTTATTCATGCCTGGAATGCTTTCTATCCTCTGCTCTGAATATTGACCTTTCTGATTTCCCTCCAAACTAAAATCCTACTTTCTATAGGAAGTTTTCCCCAACTCCTCTTAATTCCAATGCTTTCCCTCTTTTAATTATGTCCTAATTATCCTGTATATGGATTGCTTTGTATATATTTATTCCCGTGTTGTTCTTGCCATTAGATTATGATCTCCTTGAAGACATGGTCTGTCTTTTGCCTCTTTTTGTATCTTCAGTGCCTAGAACAGTGCCTGCCACATAATAGGTACTTACATGTTTATTGATTGATTAACAAGATACAGGGGATGGTATTGAGAGAACCTCTGAGAAAAACATCCTATCAGAGAAAAGTACTTGACAAGAAGCACAGAGAGTTCTAGGAGGATCTGAGAGGACAGAGTTGTCAGAGAAAAGTACTTACCAAATGGTGAAGATGGCCAAAATATCTTATTTCCTAGCAGAAAATTTGCTTATTATGTCTATCAAAGGATACATGTCTATTTTGAGGACTTTGAAGTAGATAGATGGGAAACTTTGATAACTAGAACTTTTGGTGAATTTGGGACAATTGTATCTTGTTTATCTTTGGTGTGTCTGACAGAAATGATTTTCTTTTTAAAACTCTAAGATAAAGGTGAGCTATTTCCAATGGGAAGCTCCTGCTTTAAGGAAAGAGTCAGTCAGAAACCAAAGAATCAGAATGAGAACAGAAAGAGAGAAAGCAGAATCAGCCAAGAAAGTTGAGGAAGGTTGGAGGGCTGGAAAAACAAAACTAAGAATGCACCTGTGCTTTTTAAGAGAGCCAGGTTCAGTAGAGTCCAGCTGAGCAGAGACCTCAGAGAAAAGCAGTTAAACTAGAAGGTAGGAGAATTGCTTAAAGCCTGATTCCCCCTCTCTCCCCTTCTCTACCCCACCCCTCCCCCAGCCTGGCTGGAGAAACACAGGCCTTGCATGTGCTTTTGGGAACTGAGCAGATTGGAGGAAACCATTAATTTTGGGAGCTGATTAGGAGAAGCATGTTATGTTGCTTAATGTAGCTGGTTGTGGAAAGAAAACTTTGTCTGCCTTTTATTTTGGGAAACCCCTCAGAAGTTTTTCTCCATTGCATTTTGTGTCCATCTGTGGCTTAAGATAGGCAATCCCCTCAGACCTCAGCCAAGAAAACTGATCTGAATAGTTCTGGAGCTCTCGGGCTTAGAACAGCTCGTGCTATAGAATAAATAAACAAAACAAACAAATGAGTGGGTAGATGGATAGATAGATAGATAGATAGATAGATAGATAGATAGATAGATAGATAGATAGATAGA
>NW_020948983.1:41029196-41034780 GCF_900497805.2 Vombatus ursinus | reverse complement strand
AGATAGATAGATAGATAGATAGATAGATAGATAGATAGATAGATAGAAAAGAAGTATAACAATTCCTTTAGTCCCAGCCAAGGGGTTGTTCAGATGGATTAGGGTGAAGGGGCTCTGGGAAGCAAATGACTTTTGGTGCAAATTGTTCCCTAAGGGGATCAAGAGCATCAAAGCCCACAATCAAGAGTCGTGATTTGCCCTGGGAGCATGTGTTTCTTACTTATGTGCCTCCCTGCTAGATTGCTGTAAATTTGTGCCCATTCCTCACCATGGGCTCTGTGTGCATTGGAGAAGAATATGACACATGTTTATGGATGAATTTCTGCATCATTATTATTTTGCACTTGCATTTCATTTAGTAAATGTTTCATGATTAAGTTAATGATTTCCTTTTGACTTTTTTTTAAAAAAATGTTAAGCCAAGTGTTGGAGGCTCAGGAGGTATAGCTGTGAGTACTATTCACATAGCTTCTCCACACTATGTTTACCCCAGAAGGCCTAGAGAATGAGGGGGGGGGGTACCTTGCCAAATCTACACAGCTTATTTATTTTGTTTATACTTATACAGGATGTCCCAAAGTTTTAAGTTTAGATAGCTTAGATAGTTTAAAACTGCATTAAGGCTTTTGGGACATGCTGTATATGCATTCATTATTATCACCATTAGGAAATAAGCTCCTTGAAGGTGAAGATTGTTTCTTGATTATTATTTGTATCCCTAGCACCTAATGTAGTGCCTGGTACATAGTAATCATTTAATAAATTCTTAATGTTTAGTTGATTGATACACTCACTCAACTTCTTTTACATTCCTCAAATTTTCTCCATTTCATCACTTCATCTCTCCTTTCCTCTGGTCCCATAAGAAGAAGGATCCTTACTCCTAACTTAGGCAGCTCTTTCTACCTATGCTCTTGGTCCCATGCCCTCCTCCTTGCCGCAGGACCTTGTTTCAGTCATTGGTGTATCTCTCATGTCTTTTCAAACATTCTCTTCTCAATGGCTCCCTCTCATCAACCTACAAATAGTCTCAAGTATTTCTAATCCACAAACAAGGACCATTTCTTGATCCTTTTATTCCATTCAGGTACTGGCATATCTTTCTACCATTCATAGTGCTAAATTTCTTGAAATAATTGTCCATCCTTAATAACTTGACTTTCTTACAACTCTGTGTAATTTGATTTCTAATTGTGGGAAAGGTTTATCTTTAAGGATTGAGTTAGGCCATGGGAGGAGCAAAGTGGATCTGAACATCAGCTGAGATTGAATAAGGCAATGTGTTACAGTTAAATAATAATGAAGTTGAAATCATAGGACCTGAGTTCAGATTCTAGGTCTTCTATCAGCTTCTATGTGACCTTTTGGACAAGTCACTGAACTTCTCAAGGTCTCCATTTCCTCAGTTTCAAAATGAAGTGGTTAGACTCTTTGACCTGTAAGACCAATTCTAGCAATGGTAAGGTGCTGTCACTTCCCTTCTCTTCTACTCCCTTTCCAACTGTTGCCTCTTGGGTATATTGTGTATCACTCTTACCTAGTACAACTGCCTCATTTACAGCTGAGGAAGAACTGAAGGACAGAGAAGTTGTGAATTGCCTGAGATTATCCAGATTGTGATTTGAACCCAAGACCTTTGACTCCAAATTGAGAAGAGCTGAGAATTGAATCCAAGTTCTTGGGTTCCAATTTTATCTTGTGGATCAATATTGAATGTTATTGAAGGCAGCTAGGTGGTGCAGTGGATTGAGCACCAGCCCTGGAGTCAGGAGGACCTAAGTTCAAATCTGGCCTCAGATACATAACACTCATTAGCTGTGTGACTCTGGGCAAGTCACTTAACCCCAATTGCCTCACCAAAAAATAAATTGAGTGTTATTATAAAATGTTAGTCTTAAAATATCTTGGAGAGGCAGCATGATGTAATGGCTAGGGGTCTAGACTTCGAGTAAGAAACACTTAGGTTCAAGTGTTACCTATGAGCTCATTAGTTGTGTGACCAGGGACACAGTCCCTTAGCTTCTCTGAGTCTTGTGCCATTAAAAAAAATATCTAGGAAGTTATAGGTGGGTTATAATCTTTATAGGTGGAGACAGTTTCCTCACCAGTGAGGAAAACCTTTCTATTTCAAAGAACCAGCTCCCTGGATTGATGTACTAATATATCTGTCCCTATATCTCACCCCCAACCTGGAGCTATGGTGTTGTGGTACCATAGGAACTCATAATGGTAGGTGAACTCATAGTTTTCTTCTGTCTGTTCAAAAAATTGTCTCTTGAAGTTTGACCTAAGATTACTTTTTCATACTTCAGTGATGGTTGGAGTGTAGACTTACATTTGGGGCTTCCTCTTCTTCCAGCTGAGTGCTTATGTGATTTATAAAATTATAGCTTATACTCTCAATTCCTCATAGAATTCATATATTTATAGTTAGCTGAGTTGTTGCTAGTAAGATGAAAGTCATAGTAGCAATGTTGATATGGGTCAGAAAATGTTTTTCCATGAAAAAGAAAATATTTTTCCACCAGCATTGAATGTCAGTTATTTCACAAATGCATACTACTTTTCATTTGGAGGTATAAACTAGAGAGGGTGTATTATTATTCAGTATAAAATTAAAAAAAACATTTACAGCATATATTGCTATTAGGACAGATGTACAATTTTGCATATAATATTTCACACTTATAAATATAACTCAATCCCAGCTCAACTCACTCCTTGGAGTTCTTTACTTTTGTACCTACCACCTGCAGAAACATTTTCCCTGAGACCCACTCTCCTGATTGATGACTCTAGCCTGGACCCCTACTTCAGCAGGGTCCCCAGCCATGTTCACTTCATTTCTGACTTAACTTAATCTCTGAACCTTTCTATTTCAAAGAACCAGCCTTTGTCTCCCGTCCTCCCATCCCCTGCCTCCAACCCAATCCCAACCAATTTATTTGCTGTCCTTCCAGCTCTCCTTTATGTACTGTCTTCTTCCAAAAGAAAGCAAACTCCTTGAGCATAAAGGTAGCCTTGTTTGCTAATATTTGTTTCGCTGACACATAGTATACACTTATCCAGGGTCATATAGATAGTGAGTGTCTAAGGCACAATTTGAACCCAGTTTCAACTTGGGTTGAATTCTGACATCAAACCAGAACTCTACTATTTCATACTAATCTCTGAGGCTCTTTGTAGGGGCAAGGAACTGGAAATTGAAGTGATGCCTATTCATTGGGACATGGCTGAATAAGATGTGGCATATGATTGAGATGGAATACTACTGTGCTGTAAGAAATGATGAACAGGTTGAGTTTAGGAAAACATGGAAAGACCTTACATGAAATACCTAAGAATGAAATGAGCAGAAACAAGAGAACGTTGTATATAGTAACAGCAATGATGTTCAAGGAGTAAATGTGAGTGACCAAGTTATTCTGAGGACCTTTGAAAGAAGATAACTATCTACCTCCAGAGGGAAAAAAACTACTTTATGGAACTATGTATTGTATAGTTTCATGTACATACCTGTGACAAATGTTGGCCTTCTCTAGTGTGGGGAGGAAGGGAAATAAATAGCTTGGAATTCAAATGTAACAATTTTTTTAATTTAAAAAGAAAATAGCACATTCATGATAAAAAAAAAGTACTGGTGTTTGACTGTCATTTACTCCTTGTAAATGGGTTTAGGACTTTTTAATAGCACTGGATTGATTGCTCTACAAAGGGAAGACCTCTATTGATCTTTAGAACCACATACTTTGAACAGAGGCATGTTCTGCTTGTCCAATATTTTGTTTATGACAATAACCACAAAGTCAGGATGTAGCCCACAAGGGTGATTTAGTTTCTGTGCCATGCCAGAAGTACTCTCTGCCATCAAAGGGGCCAGGTCGAGCTGAGTTCAACACTTGTTTGGGAACCATGATGAGACCATAGCCTACTTCATCTTTAATACCAAAGAGCTCTGGGACTATATCTAAATATTGCAGTGAATCTTTCCTATCTTGTTAGGAGATAATTGCCACTTAAAGTCCCCTCAACCCTTACAGTTAACTGAAAATCAACTATCCACAGATAATATATTCCTCAGTGGCCAGAATTGGACTCCTGGGCATTTCACTGTCATTCTGAGCCCATTAGGGGCTTTAAGTATTTGGAATTGGGCGGAGTTGGGACCAAGGAAAGAGCTCTGGCCTACAGCACTGCAGACTTCAGTGCTATGGGTTGGGCCTAAGCCTGGGGGAATTTGAACAGAATGGGCCAATTTTAGGATTCTTCACACTAGACTTGACTGTCTTCACAGTCAACTCCAATTGTCTGCACCTTAATACATGCCCTCGTTCCCATCTCCATAGATATTTTCCTCTAAACTGATCTCTCTGCCTCTACTCTCCCCCATTCTAATTAAACTTTTAGGCTGCTACCAGACTAATCTGATTTATGCATATATCTTATCATGTCTTTCTTATCATTCATTCAAAAATTATCAATAGCTTCTGACTCCTGGCTGTTGGAGTTCAAATATTTTGACCTAAAATTCAAGGATCTTGTCTTGGATCAGCCTCAAATTCAAGTTCATGATCTGGAGAGACTGGATGAATGAAGATTAAAAAAAACACCTCACTAAATGTAAAGAAACACTCATAAAGAAATAGTACTCCATTTTCCTCTCAGAGGGAATCAGTCAGGTCAACACCCTTATACATGAATAACTGATTCATCAAATCCTTCCCTTCTTGTTACCATTTTATATGAGATTCCCTCCAGAGTCCTTAGCTTATCCCCATTTTGCTTCTCCATGACTAAGAACAATGCATGCACTCAAAATCATTAATACTACACAATTAATCTCAAGGCCTGGGCATTATTCATCTTTACACACTCCATGTTCTGATCTGGACTACTCTCTGTCCTCCAAAAGCATCCCGTGCTTTCTTCTTTTTGTACTTTTGCTCGTTTTCTTTACACTTAGAATGTCCTATCTCTTCTCCTTCACCTGCTGATACCATTCTTCAAAGCCCATTTCATGTTTAACACCCTCTATGCATCCTTTTCATTGTTCTCCTGTTAGGAATAGCCTTCCCTCTTTGACCTTAAATGTCACTTTGTTTTATACCTCTCAAATGCACTTATGCATTTTTGTATTATTGTATGAAGCCTAGGCAAAACACTTCATGTATTAATGAGTATGACGGACAATGCCTGGAATATATTAGCTGTCTAATATATGCTTATTGAATATCTATATCTATATCTATCCATCTCTATCTGTCTATCTATCTCTTTTCTTTATATATTTGTCTAATCTTATCAGACTATAAACTACTCGAGAGCAAGAATTTTTGTCATTTTAAGCTTGTATTTCAAAATCACGGAACTAAAGATGGTAGCACTAAAAGTAGAAGTGAACATCATCTATTCCAATCCCATCATTTTATACATGTGGGGAAATTGAAGCCCATGATGAAGTGTATGTCAGAATCTGCATTCAATGCAGGTTTTTTAATTTCTTTCTTTCTTTCTTTCTTTCTTTCTTTCTTCCTTCCTTTCTTTCTTTCTTTCTTTCTTTCTTTCTTTCTTTCTTTCTTTCTTT
>NW_020948983.1:40996106-41029186 GCF_900497805.2 Vombatus ursinus | reverse complement strand
TTTCTTTCTTTCTTTCTTTCTTTCTTTCTTTCTTTCTTTCTTTCTTTTTTTTGCTTTATAGTGAGGCGATAGGTGACTTGCCCAGGGTCACACAGCTAGTAAGTGTTAAGTGTCTGAGGCTGGATTTGAGCTCAGGTCCTCCTGACTCCAGGGCCAGTGCTCTATTCAATGCACCACCTAGCTGCCCCCAGGTCTTTTAATTTCAAGTGTATCACTCCTACTACTAGTCTACACAGCACAGCATCCTGGACGTAGAACATCCTTGTTAGATTATAGGATCATTGATTTAGAGTTAGAAAGGAGCTCAGTGACCATCTAGTCCAACCACCTTATTTTATATATTAGAAACTGAGGCTGAGAGAGAGAGTTTACCAGGGTCAAATAGCTAGTAAGTGTCCGAGGCAGAATTCAAACTCACATCTCCCTGACTCCAACTTCAGTGCTCTCTGCACTATGATAGGTAACTGCCTAAAGTTTTGTAGCAGTAAGTTAACATAATGTTTTTAAAATTTATTTAATTGAACCACGCTATGATGTTCCTAAGAGGCAGCTAGGTGGCACAATGGAAAGAGAGCCAGCCTTGGAGTCAGGAAGACCTGGGTTCAAATCCTGCCTCACACACTTTCTAGCTGTGTGACCCTGGGCAAGTCACTTAATCTTGTTTGCCTCAATTCCTTATCTAAAAAGTGAGCTAGAGAAGGAAATGGTGAACTACTCCAGTATCTGCAAAAGAAAACCACAAATGGGCTCATGGAGAGTCAGACACAATTGAAATTACTCAACAACAACAAAACAACATGACCTTTCTAAAGTGAATTTAAATCTCAAACCTATTTTCTTACACATTAACCAGGTGAGGACAAGCTTTTCTCAGAGCTGCTGGTCATGGCCCTATGCTTTGTGATATGATGCATGCACAATTTCAGGCATAAACTGCAGGGTTCCCTCAATCTAGTGCAGAAAAAAAAACCATGAAGGGGGTTTGGCATGCTTCATTTTAGTTCTAAGAGCTTTCCTCTGAGTAACATACAAGCTTAAAGCCATTCCATGTTGAATACTGTCTTACATTTGTGCAAAAAATAATTTAAATCAAAAACTCTTGATATGATGACCAGTAGTGAATAATTTACATCTTAAAAATTGATGAGTTTAGAGAACTTCTTCTATGGCTTTGTAGTCATATAAAATTATCTAAAGAATTGAAGATGTACCACTCATGCTGACACCATATACAGTGAATGGGGCTACCATTGGGACCAAACACACATTTTTGACTCAGTCAGTTTTGGAAAGGGCAGAAAATTTCCCATAATCCTAGAACCCCAAGTTGACTTATCTTAAGAAGGTTCTCTCCATCATTTTTGCAACAGTAGAAGTTGCTGTCTTCAGAACACCTGTTGTTCAGTCACACCACCTATAGAGACTTTAGTGATGCCTTCCAACATGATTTCAAGTGTATCTAGCTTCTGCCACCTGTAACTAGCCATCTGAAGATAAACAAGGTGATGGGTTTAGAGCAGAATACAGGATACTCTAGTTACCAGACAGCTAGCTCCAGTGCCCTATCATTTATTTTTGTTTTTAATGCTTCTCATCTGCCCTGTCCCTATGCATGTTTACTCTTTCTGACTATAACAGGTAGGCAATAAGAACATCAATATTTAGCCTTCAAAGGGGGACTCATTTACTGGAACTCCAAGTTTATGAAGTAAGGTTATAAATCTCCCTGAGATATTGCAACGTACATAACAAAATGAAACAACATGAATGACTGGAATGTCTTTAACCTTTGATTGTTTAAAAGCATAGTTATTTCCTTAATTTTTTTTCTGGAGAAAAAAGACATCTAAACATATGAGGGAGAACACACTATTGTCAGACGTATATAATGAAATTTATTTTTCAGAATGCCCTATGCTTTTTTACTTCTTCCTAGTCATTGTAATTTATATCAAGCCTGTCAAGGACTCAGAGGGAGAATATATTTTACAGCTGTCCATAGGTTTTTTGTTATGAAGGAAAAGAATGATTTCACTTTGCTTACAATGAGTTGAAAAAAAAAAGTCTTTTGCTCCTCATTAATGTGAAGAGCATAGAAGGGAAACCTCCAAAGTAAAGATCAGTGAAAGGCATTTGGTAGCTAAGGTGCACTTACGTTGTGCACATAAATTTTCAGATTTTGACTAATTAAAGGAATCAGTTAACCAATGATTAAAGAAAGATCTGGACTGGGAATACCAAGCCCTTGGTTCTAGTGCCAGCTTTGATACTAACTAGCTGTATGAACTTGGCCAGGTCATTGGGTAGTCTCTTTGGGTTTCAGTTTCCTCATCTTTTATATGTGCAGGTTGGACTAGATGAACTAGTGCTAACACTAGTGAAAGGAAGGACTTTGACAACTCTAAGCATAATAGCTAGATATTGCAATAACGCTAATGCCGTGATGCAGATAATTGCTTTCTGTAAGCCACAGTTCATTAGTAAGGATTTTTAATAAATGAACATATATGGAATGTTTTTTAAATAGGTAAATATGCTATATAACTATAGGGTATTATAACAATTTCAATTATTAATTATAGCTAATAATAACTAGTAGCACAAATGTAATTAATATGAGAGGAAGGAGCTTGCCTTTTGGAGTTTTCTATTTAAATGAATCATTCTTGTTAATTAGATGTTAAGCTCAATTGTCCCTGAGCACTATGTAAGGAGTACAAATGCCATCATAATATAAATGTAACAAAAATATTTTTAAGTATCCTCTAAATTTTGATGCTCTGGACAAAGCACCAGTTGCTCCACCTTAGTTGCGACTTAGTATCCAATAACTGAAGGAAAAGAAAGGGAAGGGAAGATAAGCATTTATATAATATCTTCTGTATACTAGACACTGTGCTAAGTACTTAAAAATATTATCTCACTTATTTCTCACAACACCTTTAGATAGGTACTGTTATTATCTCCATTTTGTAGTTGAAGAAACTAAAGCAAACAAATGTTAGGTGATTCATCCATGGTCACATAGTAAGTATGTAAAATTGAATTTGAACTCAGCTCTTTCAGATTCCAGGCCCAGGGCTGTATCTACTGTACCACCTAGCTACCTCCTTTGCTCGTGGGAATAAAGAGGACATTAAAAGCCAACAGAATTATGATCAAATACAGGGACAATGTTGGTTCTAGATGAGAAGAAAAAGCACATTTTCCATCCAGACTTCCTATAGTGATAGAAGTTTGCATCTTTCACTAGAAGTATTGAAAAATTCCCTTTGGACTTAGCAGTGGTAAGGTGGGAAGATGCTGCATTTGAAGTCAGAGGATGTCGATTTAGGATCCCATTCTCCACTTACTATCTTTATGAATATAGACGAGTCATTTCTGTTTTGGGGGCCTCAGTTTCCTCATCTGTCAAATGAATAGGATGGACCAGATAATCTTCAAGATTCTTCCTGGTTTTAAATCTCAAATCCTATGAGTCTCTGATTTAAAAATGTCACAAATTTGCATTGTAATATATTTCTATGTTCATTAGAGATTTAGAAGAGAAAAATAAACATGTCAATGATATCCTTGTTGAATCAGATTTTTCCCCAATATGTTATCTTTCACAAAGTGAGAATTAAATTTTAATTGTAAAAATAATCTAAAATCTATAATACTGTTATCTGAGTTTCCTCCCTAAGGCATTAAAGTGTTTTTATATATATTATATCTATGGCTCCTTTGTTAATTGAATTGGATTCTAGGTTAATCAATGAGCATTTATTAAATACCTATTATGTGCCAGATGCTAAAGATATAAAGGCAAAAATGCAAATCTCTGCTTTTCTATAACTTACGTCATATTGGGGGAAGCAATACATACACATGTAAGTGTATATGAAATATCTGTAATGTAAATACAAAGTAATCTTAAAGAGGTAGACTTGGTCAATAACTCCATTAGGGCACAGATTGAATCAGAACCCACAATGAAGGTGACTTCAGAGGTATTTCCCTCATTATCTATAAAGTATAGGCCTTTGTAACTTCATTGCTCATCTCATAGATTATGGAACCCGTGGACAGCTACATGCCTTTGTATTCATACTCTGGGTTAGCAAGTGGCAGTGACAAATAATCTGTGAAAAGGGGAAAGAAGCAGGTCAGATATTGTTGTCAATATGTTTTTCTTTGACCCTCAGACTAACCTTGTGCTAATGAAAGGCTAGGCATTATCACCCCTGCTTTGTAGATGAGGGAAAAGAGATACAGAGATTTTAAGTGACTAAATTAAAATATCACAGTTAATTAATTGCTGAGTTATTAGAACCAGATCTCTAGAATCCAACCACCAGACTTTGTAGAAGACCATAATGCAAAAGAATAGGAATAGACCAGAATTAGAACCACACTCCCATCATGTGCACTAGTTCACAATGCAGAGCTGGGAGCAGATTCTCACCACCCCAGTATTTTTTCTACTTGGATTATGTAACAAATATGTACCCATTATACTTTTCTTAACTGACATCTTAAAAAATATTTCACAAAGACAAATAACATTAACATTTTCCAAATAAGGATCTACTCATCTTTATGGTCCAACTAAGTGAATTAAAAGATATCACTGCCTCCATTAAATAGCTAGAAAAATTGCTATACTTCAAATAGTCTCTGACAATAGGGATCACCTCCACAGCTTGAGTTACTAACCTTCTATATTAAAAGTTCTTAATCTTTTCTTCATGTGTCTCATGGACCTTGCTGAAGTCTAGAAAAGCATTGGACCACTTCTCAGAAGAATGTTTTTGAATGCATAAAATAAAAAAAAAAACACGGGACAAAAGAAACCATATGGAAATGCAATTACCAAAATATTTTTTAAAAGTTCATGGATCCCAGGACGAGAAATTTTTCCTTATACTGTCCCATTTCCAACACTTACTATAACAGAAGGGAGAGGGTATGCATATGATATCACATTGTGTGATGGCCAACCAAAGAAGTAAACTGCAATTAAGTATAAATCAACAACAAAAATTACCTTTAAATGTAATATGTTCATTTTTATCTGAGCACACGTGAGAGGTGAAGGATAACATGAAGCGAGACTGTTACCAAGAGAAGGCAATATTGATTGTAAAAATTAGTTATTTATATAGCAGAATTGACTCAAAGCCATGCATCATGTTTGTAACTATCTCTAGCAAATCTGATACTTGTCATTTCTTTAGAACTCCTCAATCTGTGGAAGAAAGAACAACAGATATAAGATTAATCATTTAACAGATAGGAAAATTGAGACTTGGAAAAGTGTCTTGTTCATGATCATACAACTTGAAAGTGTTAGAAGCAGTTTTGAATGATGCCTGTCTGGATTTCGAGCTGAGCTCACATTCTTCTACTCAAACCACTCAAGCTATCATAGGTTACACAATGACCTGAAATTTGAAACACTCATCTATTCTGCTTTCTGACACTTGCTTGATACTTCAAAGTTTTTTTCAGTCCTGGTTTCTTGAATTATCTTTTAGACCTGGTATTACACAAAGAAGCAGCAGATGAGGAGACATTGAGAGCTGTAGTCACAACCCTGCACACATGTGGCTCATGCCATAGGGTCATCTTCTCTCTGGGCTGAAGCAGCAGTGGGATTAGGCAGCCCCCTTGGTGTCTGAGCCGCCTTTTTGAAGGACCCCAGTGCTCACCTCCTGGTGTGAAGAAGAGGCTAGAAAAGGTGCCCTAAAAATGTCTTCTTCACCCAATCTAACCTTGGCTTGCTTATCACAGAATGCAGAAATCCTCCCCTGCAGTCAAACACAAGAAATGTACAAAAACTTTTGCAAAGATGATTCCACTCACCATTGTTACGTGGAATGTGTGTATGCTTATGGACATCAAGAAATCCAATAGGTCTGAAAGATAAACAACTCTTGTTGTGAAAGAACTCAGCAGATATTGTACTAAATAGCAGCCCTGAGTGAAACAAGGTTGGCAAATGAAGGCCAGTTTGTCAAATTTAGAGATAGATATACATTTTTTTTTCCTGGAGTGACCACGGTGAAGGGGAGTGTGGTGAAGCTTGTGTGGGTTTTGCAATAAAAACTAATCTAGTCAATAAGCTTATATGCCTCCCAAAAGGAGTGAACAACAGGTGCACATCAGTGTTATTGTCACTTGCAGGAAAGTGCCATGCTAACATCATTAGTGTGTATATTTCCACTGTGACAAACCCTGATGAGGTCAAAGAAAAAATTTATGAAGACCTGGAGACTTTCATCATGAATGTGTGGAAAGAGGAGAAGCTTGTAATTCTGGGTGACTTTAACACCAAAGTAAGTACAGACTATCAGACATGGCAGAGAATCCTTGGGAGGAATGGAGTCTGAAACAACAATAGGAATTCCTACCAACACTGTCTTCCATTTACCTAAACATGATAAAACTTCATGGATGCACCATTGTGGCAAATATTGACATTTAATAGACTATATCATTATAAGGAGAAGAGACAGATCAGATGTGAGAGTGACAAAGGTAATGTATGGTGCAGAGTGATGGACCGATCATAGACTTATCCTCTCAAAGCTAAGCATTTACATTCAACAAAAGCAGTGGACCCAAGACAAGATGACTACCAGAAGACTTAATTAATATTAACAGGTTAGAATGCTTCTCCATGCATGGACAGTTTATTGTTAACTTGGAAGGAAAACTGAGCCAACACATGAATTGCAATGGTGGAGCAAAAAAGGAGTTGGCAACTTTCAGATATATTGGAAGATCAGGGCAAAATTTGGTTACCGAAAGAAGTGCATCAGTATTGTATATTAGTTTCACGACAACATACTTATGTGGGTTCTGAATAATGGATCATACTGTTGCTCTTTCCCAGTCACCAATGGAGTAAAGCAGGGTTGTGTGCTTGTTCCCACGCTTTTTAGCATGATGTTTTCTTTTTATTATATATTTATTATTTTATTTTTCCCTGATTATGCATAAAATAATTTTTAACATTCATTTAAAAATGTTTGATTTTCAAATTCTCTCCCTCCCTTTCTGCCTCTCTCATCGAGAAGACAAGCAATTTGATATAGGTTATGCATGTGTAGTCATGCAAAACATATTTCCATATTAGTCATGTTGTAAAAGAAAACATAGACCAAAAAGAAAAACTGCCAAGAAAAATAAAGTAAAAAAAAATATGCTTTGATCTGTATTGAGACTCCATCAGTTCTTTCTCTGGGGATGGATAGCATTTTTCATCATAAGTCCTTCAGAGCTGTCTTGGATCATTGTATTGCTGAGAATAGATAAGTCATTCATGTTCATCATCTTACAAAATTACTGTTACTGTAGCATGATGTTTTCAATGATGTTGTCAGACACCTTCAATGACAACAGAAATGGCATCAAGGTCAGTTACCACACTGATAGTAAGTTATTGAAAAGGCTTAAATACTTGAAAAAGCTACAAGCCAAAATTAAAGTGGAGGGAG
Source organism: Vombatus ursinus (assembly GCF_900497805.2). Lineage (NCBI taxonomy): Eukaryota > Metazoa > Chordata > Mammalia > Diprotodontia > Vombatidae > Vombatus > Vombatus ursinus. The sequence goes on along the minus strand of NW_020948983.1, from coordinate 41,021,702 downwards.
ACTTGGCACATAACTTTTTGTTCACAAATAATTGTGTACTCAATGTAGCCTCTGAGGCTGAGACACAACACAGTATGGGGTTTTTCTCAAGCTGAACTGACAAGCATTCAGATTCTACTGCAGAGAGCACAACTCCAACGGGCTGACCATGTTGTTCAAATGCCAAAAATTTTTTTGCTTAAAAGACCATTTTATGGAGAACTCACACGTGGCAAGTGTCCCTATGGAGCTCAGAAGAAGTGATACAAGAACACTCTCAAGCTCTTTCTAGGAAATTTTGGAATTGATTGTGAGACATGGGAGATACTGGCATATGACAGCTTAGTAAGGTGTACCTACACCAAAGGAAGCATTGTGCTCTCTGAGAAAAGCAGAATTATAGTAGCTTAAAAGAAATACGATATGTACAAATTTGGAGACATCTTCAATCCAAATGTTCATGCAGACTATTTCTGCTCAACCTATGATAGAGCCTTCCAAGTTCATATTGGTCTAAACAGCCACAGTCAGAGATACTGTACATTGACCTTGACATAGTGATGTCCTTTTGGTCCTTTTTGAGTATGTAAGACAACTAACTATTGCCACAACTTGTTCACCTATTCTTCAATTGATGGGCATTCTCTCAATTTCCAATTCTCTGCCACCACAAAAAGAGCTGCTATAAATATTTTTATGCAAATAAATAATTATCCCTTTTTATCTCTTTGGGTTACAGAACTAGTAGTGCTATTGCTGAGTCAAATGGTATCAGTTTTATAGCCCTTTGGGCATAGTTCCAAATTGCTCTCCAGAATGGTTGGATCAATTCACAACTCCACCAACAGTTCATTAGTACATTTATTTTCCCACATCCTCTCTTGCTATTTCTGACAGGTTCTGAGGTGGTACCTCAGAATTGTTTTAATGTACATTTCTTTAATCAATAGTTATTTAGAGCATTTTTTCATATGAATATAAATAACTCTGATTTCCTTCTTATGTTTTCATATACGTTGGTTCTTACTTTAAAATACAAACATAAATGTATCTGGAAGCCATTTGGAATGGTACTTGGATATCCCTGTTTATTCTTCCACTAGGGGATATTAGAGGAAGTCATTCTATAGAGTTGCATTTGGGAGACCTAACCATTACATATCTGTAAATGATTGTGGTTATTTAGTCCTTTAGGATATGGTTATTCACTGGAGAGGGCTGTTCTGTTCTGGGGCCTTTAATATAGCTCTGTTTTCTTGTTTTTCTTTTTAATTAAATTTAATTTTTTGTTACATTTTAAGGTTCAAACTATCTCCCTCCCTATATCTCTCCTTACCATGTACTAGAGAAGGCCACAATTTCACACACACACACACACATGAATATATAAATTATATATATAAATATTAGTAAAACCATACTATGCATACTTCTATTTATCAATTCTTTCTCTGGAGGTGGATAGCATCTTCCTTCATAGGTCTTTTGTAGTTGAGTTGAGTATTTAGAATACTCAGAATAATGTGGTTGTGCACAGTTGTTCCTCAAACAATATAGTTGTTACTGTACGGAACGCTCTCTTGGTTCTGCTCTATCATTTTTCATTATTTCATACAAGTCTTAACATGTTTTTCTAAAATCAAATAGTTCATAATTTCTTACAACAGAGTAGGATTCTATCACAATCATATGCCATAACTTGTTTAGCCATTCCCCAATTGATGGGTATTCCCTCAGTTTCTAATTCTTTGCCACAACAAAGACAGCTACTATTAACGTTAGAATATAGAAGTTATTTTTCTTTTTCCCTGATTACCTTCGGAAGACATAATAATGGTATTGCTGGATCAAAGGATATACACAATTTTATAACTTTTTGGGCATAATTGCAGATTGCTCTCTTAAATGATTGCATAAGTTTACAATTCCACCAACAGTATATTAATGTTGTAATTTTTCCACAATCCCTCCAACATTTGTCATTTCCCCCTTCTATCATTTTAGCCAATCTGATAGGTGTGAGATGATACCTCAAAGTTATTTTAATTTGTATTTTTCTAATCAACAATGATTTAGAGCATTTTCATATGACTATATGTAGTCTTGATTTCTTTACCAAAAAACTGTCTATTCATATCCTTTGACCATTTATCAACTGAGGAAATACTCATATTCTTATAAATTTGACTAAGTTCATTGTATATTTGAGATATGAGGCTTTCACCTGAGAATCTGTGTATAAAAAATTCCCTTCAATTTTCTGCTTTCCTTCTAATTTTGGCTACATTGGTTTTTTATTTGCACAAAACCTTTTTAATTTAATGGAGTCAAAATTATCTATTTTACATCTCACAATGCTCTCTATCTCTTGTTGATTCATAAATTCTTCTACCCATAAGTCTGATAGGTAATATAATCCATATTCTTCTAATTTTCTTTTGATATTTCTCTTCATATTTAGGTCATGTATTCATTTTGACTTTGTCTTGGTAAATGGTGTAAGATGTTAGTCTATACCTTACTTCTGCTAGACTTATCCCAGAAGCTTAAATCTTTATTTTTGTCAAACACAAAGTTACTAAAAGCATTTACTACTGTGTCTATTCTGTTCCACTGAACTATCTTTCTTTTTTCTGTTTTCATCTACCTATAAATAACTATTTTTATTCTTTGAGCCTTGTTAACAGTGTGCTCATAGAGGTAAGCTGGTAACAACTGACCATTACTTCTTAGAATTCCTTATGTCCTTCAAAACATTGCTTAAGTGACACCTTTTACAGAAACTCTTTCATGCTCCCCCAGCTGCTACAGCCTCTAACTCCCAAAATTTGTCCTGCATTTATTTTATACATGGAGTCTCCCCAAAAAGAATGTAACCTCATTGAGTGGACAGTGTTTCATTTTTGTCTTTGCATACCTACCAACCAGCACAGTACCTGGAACTTTTTTTTTTGAGAGCACTTAAAAATTCTTGTTGATTGATCAATTGACAACATATTGAGTGGTCTCAGTAAGTAAAATTTTCAGGGTGTGGGGATAGTTAGCAAGCTACAGAACTGAAAAATCTCCTTTCCCCAAAGACTTTGCATCTAATGAAAATTTCTGACACAAAGGTTTTAAAAACAAATAGTTTGTATCAACTCTAAATCTAAATTTCAAATAGATTTTAGCCTAGAGTTGACTACTATACTTGTAAGTGAGCTTAATAGAATTCTCATTTTTATACATAACAATAACACTCCTCCTTCTACTCCTCCAATATTTTAAGGTTTACAAAATGCTCTATACATGTTATTTCACTGGATCCCTGTGATGTGGGTGTTGTTCTCATTTTACAGATGAGGAAACTGAGGCACAGAGAGGTTCCATTATCATACAGGGTCTCACAGCTAGTAAGAATCTGAGACAGTTTGAATTTTGGTTGTGCTGGGTCCAAGTCAAATGCTTTATCCATTCTCCCACCTACTTGTCATATAAAAGAAAGTTATCACGTAAAATTTTTTTGAGCATGAATAAAAGCAACAATAAAACTTCCTTATTTGACTGATTCATTGTAGTCTTTTTTTTGGAATGATGACAATTTTAAGATCATTTTTCTAGTGTTTTTATACTTCAGTTATCTTTAGTCTTGGTATTTTTATTTTCCCTGAGTGAACATACAGATTTCTCCACATGCTGCAGCATATGCCATTGGTTTTCCATTCCATTACACACTAGAAGCACACCTACTGACCCAAAGGCAGTAGTATTTCTTAAACGTCATCATCAAATCTAGTACAGGATATACAGGACCATACAATTTTAGAATTGGAGTGAACTTTAGAGATCATCTAATTCAGGGGTTCTTAATCTTTATTTGTGTGTGTCCTGTACTGCTTTGTCAATTTGGTGAAGCCTATGGACCCCTTTCTCAGAATAATGTTTTTAAATGCATAAAATAAAATACATAGGATTACAAAAGAAAGTGATTATATTGAAACAGTTATCAACATTTAAAAATACTCACAGACCCCAAGTTTAGAGCTCTTATTTGATATGTTTTTTAATTGTTCCTTTTTGTTACAGAAAATTGTCTAATACTACATTATGCTTATTTAAGCTATAGAGCCTCTTTTGTTATATACATTTTAAAAAAAGAAATGGCATTGTAAAGTAGTGTGCAAGAAGCATATCTTTACTGAGTGGATTACTGTATTATTGCTTCAATAACCTTTTTCTCACCCTTGGTCATTTATCCAGAAACCTTAACTCTTTGGAAATCAGCCAATAGCCAACATCGAAAGTTCATGCACAAAAATCCCTGTACTTTACTAATAAAACAGGGCCTCAACTCCTCACTTATAGCCTATTTATGCTTAATTTAGATGTAATACTTGCAGATTTTTGTCTCAGAAACTAAGGACACCTAACGTGCAGAAGACATCAAAGACAGAAAGAATGTTCCAGATTTGTACCACAAGATTCAGAGCAGAACTTTTTGTGGTAACAAAACAAGATAATGAAGAGAAGGAGGAAGAGGGAGAATAGAAGGAATATACAAAAACTTAGAAATATTATGAATATGTATTTTTATTAGACTGAACTGGATTTTTACTTTAAAATTTTAGTAAAAAATTGGTGATTTTTTTTGTTACAATAATTTATCTGTATGACTTTCTCCTACTCCTAGAATCCTATCTCGTGCAATGAAAAATAGTCAAGCAAAACCAACTAAAACAACTATCTGCACTTGTTTGCCACATACAGAACCTGTAGGATTTGACTTCTGGATTCAATGTTGGTGATTGCATCTGTTTTTAGTACAGTAGTAATTTGGCATTAGTTTCTTTTTTTTAACATTGTTGAAGTCAATAGTGAGTAATGTTCTTTTTGTGCTGCTTTGTTCCATCTTGGTTCATGGAAATCTTCTTATATTCCTCTAAATTCCTCATATTCTTCCTTATTATGGCACATGAAAATCAATTATATTCAGATGGCACCTAAGAGGTAGCATTGAATAGTGGATAGGTAGCTATCCTTTAAGTCAGAAGGAGCTGGTTTCAATTCTGGCCTCTGACGTATACTGGATATGTGACACTGGACAAATAACTTGACCTTTCAGTTCTTTAGGAAACTTTCAAAGACTATAAATTGAAGAGAAGCTTCTAGTTTTCATTGGTAGAATTCCATCTCTAACATGTGAGAGCTCCCTCTACTAAGGAAATAACATGTATAGTCTCTGTCCCCATCTTAACTTTGAGATATCACAATTCGTTCAATCATTTTCCAATTGATTTGGTATTCATTTTGCTTCTAGGTTTTAAGAATTTTTTAATATAAATATGGGACCTTTGGTTTTACCTTTGAGATACTTTTGCCTTTTAGCTATTTAAAAAAAATTTTGTTGATATCTTTTGTTCTCATATCTCTTCTGTTTCTCAATATATACCTCTTACTCCTTTCCCTCTTCGAGATCATTTTATTATAACAAAGAACTAAAAAGAGAGGAAAACTAGTTTATTGAAACTAAAAAACACATAAAAAATTCTGACATTGCATGCAGTCTTCCATACCCATAGTTACCTATAACTTCAAAGAATGAGGAGAAACGCCTTCTTTTATTTCTTTTCTGGGGATAAAGTTTAATCATTTTAATTTGGACACATTCAATACTGATTGTTTTGTTCTTTCCATTGTTCATATTGTTTTCATGGTTTTTTTTAACTTCACTTTGCATTAGTTCATGTAAGTCTTCCCATGTTTATCTGTATTCATATGTCATATTTATAATTTCTAGTACTGGAGTAATATTCCATTATACGTATGTACAACAATTTGTTTAGCAATTCTGCAATTGATGGGCATCTACTTTACTTTTTGTCTCTGACCACTACGAAAGCACTGCTATAAACATTTTTATTTTTTAATGTGTGAGTACTTTCTTTTTATCACTTATTTCCTTAAGGCATATGTCTGTCAAATATCTGAATCAAAGAGTAAGGACATTTTATTCATTTCCCCCTCATTAAATTACAATTTGCTTTCCAGAAGAGTTGGGCAATTTGCAATTCCTCTTAAAGTGACAATTCTCCCACCTGCATTTTGCCAATTTACTATGAGGTGCAACTTGGAATAATTTTAAAAATTGTATTTCTCTTATTAGATCATCTATTTATTCTTTCATATGGTTGTTAGTTGGCAATTATTTTGAGAACTATTTATATCCTTTGACTACTTAGCTTTGTTGGTTTTCATGTATCTTACATATTAAATTTTACTAGATATTTGATACAAATAAATTTTCTATTAATTTGTACACTTCTTACCCTATTTACATTAATTTTGCTCATGAAAAAGCTTTTTCAATTTCATGCAAATAAAATTGTAGATTTTATTTTTTGTAATCATCTCTTTCCCTTGTTTGGTTAAGATTTTACCCTTAGTCGTAACTGGAAATGGCATCTGATATGTTGCTCTTCTAAAATTTTTTGGAGGATGTGAACTTTAATTTTCATGTTATGTATCTGTTTTGAATTCATTGTGCTATGTGGTGTAAATTGCTGTTATAAATCTAATTTCTTTCAGATTGCTTTTTAGCTTCCCCAGAAATTCTTGTAAAATATTAAATTATTGCCTATGTAGTTTATTTAGGGTAATTTATTTTATATGGTTATTTAGTCTTTTTTCTGATTCTCCATTTTATATTCATTTCCCCTGATCTACTTTTCCTTTTTTAAACCATTGTCATGGTGATTGCTCACTTATAATGTAAATTGATATCCAAAAAATGCTATTACCCATTCACTTAAAAAAAATCATTATTTCCATTGATGTTGCATCTTTTGCTCCTCCAAATAAATTTGGCTATTATTTTATCTACATCTCTAAAGCATCAACTAGGTATTTTGAATTTTAATATGGCCCATTCCCTGATTAATTGGGTCTTGCTTATTTAGTGTAAGCCACTCATCTGATTCTCTTTTTATAGGCTGTCAAATAATTTTGATCATTGCTGTCTTGAATACAATTTCATATCTAGTAATCTTAGGTTCTATTAATTCCTATTGTTTTCATTGTTTTTCTTAAAATTCTTGAACTTCTATTCATTCAAATGAATTGAAAAATATTTTGTTTAGTTCTACTAACTGATTGTTTTACTGGTATACTGCTAAATCTATGGTTTAATTTATTTAACTTAGTTATAATGGCATAGCCTTTCTATATACATTGAATATCTCTCCAATTATCTGTGTATTCTTTAATTATCTAAAAAGTATTTCTAAGTTATTTTTAAGTCTTTGTGCCTTTTGATAATATAATTCTCATAATTTTTGCATATCACAATGATTTTTAATACAATTTGAATACATCAATGAAAAATTCATTTATTAAGTGCATATTGTGTACCAGACACTCTGCTAAGTGGTGGGGATAAAAATCAATCTAGTAATAGATCCTTCCATTAATCATAGAAAATAACATATAGCAGATTAGTGCCCAGGGAAGAGTATTTTGGACAGGAAGTCAGAAGGTTGGGGATTAGAGTATTAGGTCAATAATTGTTTGATATTTCCTTTTCAGGAATGATAGTGTTAATTTTATTACTGTTCTCAGAGATTGAGTTGGAAGTGGAGAGAGAATGGTGATAAATATCCATGAATGGTGTGGAAATAGTTGGGAAATAACATGTCATGTTTAGGTTCAGGTGAGATATGTTGAATGCTTACCAATAACAAACCCAGAGTCCTAGGAGGGAACTTGAAGTCTGGATTTGAGGAAGATGTAGGAGTGTAAAAGCATGATAGATTGAAGATGATTGGGAAGAGGTCATCATTATTAGTTAACTTCATTTATTGGCTCTTTATGTTGTTTAAAATAAAAATATTGTCTCCATTTTTTTCTGTCACCTCTTTGTTGATAAAAGAGAGGAAAAAGTGAAGGAAAAAGGGTTAAAGAAAGGAAGGAAACAAGAAAGAAGGGAAGGAAGTTTATTACAAAAATCCTTGTAGATCTTTTACATTTTTCTTTTTTTTGTGTTCCTTCCATTTTTAGTCCTTAAATGATTTTGAAATGGCTTATTTGTATCTATTACCACACTTTCTTTAAACTGGTTTTTATTTTACACTGTTTTCTATTTTTTATTAAGATATACTTCTCATAGTATAAGATTTTCAATAAGATTATATAAATGAGTTTATATCTGAATTGGTATTGTCTTTGGTTACCATAGCTCTCTCTTTAGCTAAGAAATCCAACTTTTGAGGACAAATGAGTTTTTCAGGCTCTTTTGCATTCCCTACTATCACTACATTGTTGTGGCAAAGGGTCTAACATAATTCAATGAAACTATGAGCTACCCAAGATGGACAGGTCATAGTAGAGAATTCTGACAAAAGGTGCTCCACTGGAGAAGGAAATGTCTCCAGTATTTTTACCAAGAAAACACCATGGACAGTATTAAAATGATAGAAGATATGACATTGGAAGATGAGCTCCTCAGGTCAGAAGATGTCCAACACACTATTGCAGAAGAGCAGAGGACAGCTCCAAGTAGGTCCAGTACTAATGAAACTTCTGGGCCAAAGCTGAAAGGAAACTCAGCTGTGGATGTGTCTCGAGATGAAAGAAAAGTCTGATGCTGTGAAAAACAATGTTGCATATCTTGATAAATGGTCCCATCACTTCCTGGCAAATAGAGGGAGAAGAAATGGAAGCAGTATTAGATTTTATATTCTTGAGCTTAAAGATCACTACAGTTGATGACTGCAACCATGGGATTAAAAGATGCTTGCTCCTTGCAAGCAAAGCTATGGCAAATCTGGACAACTTGCTAAAAAGCAGAGATGTTACCTAGCTGACAAAGGTTCGTATAGTCAAAGCTATGGTTTTTTTCAGTAGCAATGTATGGCTTTGATAGATGAACTAAAAGGAAAGCAGAGTGACTCAGAATTGATGAATTCAAATTGTGGTGTTGGAAAAGACATTTGAGAGTCCCTTGGACAGCAAGGAGAGCAAATCAACCAATACTTAAAAAAATTAATTTAGACTAGTCACTAGAAAATCAAATATTGAAGCAAAACTTAAATACTTTGGCCACATAATGAGAAGAAGACTCATTGGAAAAGACCCTTACGTTGAGAAAAGATTGAAAGCAAAAGGAAAAGGGAATGGCAGAGGATGAAATGGATAGATAGTGTCATGGAAGCTGTGAACATGAACTTTGACAGACTTTAGGGGATAATGGAGAAGGGAAGGGCCTGGCATGCAATAGCCCATGGAGTCACAAAGAGTAGGACATGATTGAATGACTGAATAGCATTAAAATGTCTATGTCTTTTATTCTGTTCTTTATCTATTTTTTTCATTAGCAATAACTTCCTTGAGCAAGTCATGACTTTTTTTAATTAATTATACTCCACACTTTTCCCCCCTCATTTTTGTTCTTTTGTCTAGCCTGACAATAATTTTAATTATTTTTTCAATATGTTATACAGTTGTTTAAGGAATGAAACCAAAATAAGTAATAATGTTTTCCTCTCTATTAAAATATAAACACTTCCATTTTTTTGTAGTGTTATTCAGTCTCTTCTCATAGAATTTCTCTTTCTCCAATAGAAAGTAAGCTTCTTGAGGGTAGATTCTATTTCATAATTGATTTTGTATCCCTATACTATCTAACACATAGCCACTTAATAAATGAATCCTCCAACTTCTTTGTAGTCTTCCTTGATAGAACGTAAACTCCTTGAGTGCTCAGTAAGGTATTGGTGCCTGTGTTTCATAAATGCTTTTTAATTTTTTGGTTGATACCTGCCATATCCAGTTCTACCCTTTTTACCTTTTAGAAACCATTAATGATACATAAATGCAAGGCTTTTGTGTTGTCTTTGAATTCTCTCATTCAGTTTTTCTGATCCATGTTCTCTATCAGTTTCACCGATCTTAATTATTCTTACTTTGCACTGATGTCACTGAATATCAAAATATACATTTATTTAATTTGAAGTGTCTCATAAAGTTATTTGTAACCACTCTATCTCTTCATTCTCTGCAACAGATGTTAGTATGTGAACCTTAATTATTTTCATGGTGGTTTTTTTCATTAAAAAATTATCTTGAGTTCTACAATACAAGATAACCAAATGTTCCATGCAAAGATGTTTCCAGTTGCCTTTGGATGCATGATAAAACCAATACTACCAACACCCTTTATTTTAAGAACCTGTGTTATCTTTCCACTTACTAGCTACTTGTCTATTTTCTCATGCCATTTGTAGTATGAATATCAAGATTAATGCCATTCAGTTTCTCTAGTAGACTGTACACTTGTTGGACACTGGATAATTATTTAATATTTGTAACACCAACATCCAAGTTAAGATTCTAAGATAGACTAAGAATGGTATGATTCATAGCACCCTCTACCAAATTTTCTACTGCTCTACCTTTGTCATGAATAAGCAGAAGGAGGTCTGAGAGTATGAATGGATGTATTGTATTTTCCTTTATTTCATGGATAAACATGGTTAAAGAATTCATCATGTAGTTGCTAGCCCAGTCTGGTCATCTTCTCTATACTTTGCTAGGCTGGCCTTCAGAGAACAGAATTCAACTATTGTCAGCATTTTACTTAGAATCTTTCCCACATAGGAGAACCTTCCAGAGCTCGTGAACCCCTAGTATAAACTGAACATCAAGGGTCACTTCCAAACATGATGAAATATTAGAGTAGGGCTTTATGGAGGATATTGTATTATAAAAATATATTATTATGCCATTCTAAACTGAATAATTTGTTTAAACTGTTTTTGGAGAGCACATAAAAGATTTTAATCCAAGATTTTTAAATTCAGCTATTGATAGTAAACCAGAAACAAACCAATATGCCAGAAAGAAATATGCAAATACTTTCTAAACTTCTTATAAGACAAAGATATTGGCACATTGTGTTGGTGAATATTTCCTGCCTCTATGTAAGAGAAAAGGAAAAAAAACCATATTAACTAAGTTAAACAAAAGTCTCTTAATTCAACAAGTATTTATTAAGGACCTGCTACATTCCAGGGACTTTGCTAAGTATTGAGGATACAAAAGAAAGGCAAAGTACAGTCCCTGTTCTCAAAGAGCTCACAGTATATTGGAGGAGGCAGAATACAAACAATATTATGAAAACAAGATATAGGCAGCATAAATCAGAGATAATCTTTGGGAGAATATGCAAGTATTAAAGGGGATCAAGAAAGGCTTCTTGTAGAAGATGGGATTTTAGCTGAGATCTGAAAGAAGTCTGAGATGCCAAGAGATGGAGATGTGGGGGAATATAATTCCAAGGATGGGGGATAACCAGTAACATTACCTAGATTCCAAAGTTGGAGGATCTTGTGTGAGGAATACCAAGAAGGCCAGTGTCACTGGCTCACAAAGTATGTGGAAGGGAGTAATGGGTAAGAAAACTGAAAGGTAGGAAGGATCCATGTTATGAAGGGCTTTAAAAGCCCAAACGGAAGATTTTGTATTTGATCCTGGAGGTAATAGGGAGCCATTGGACTTTATTGAATGTGTGTGTGTGTGTGTGTGTGTGTGTGAAACCTATATTTTAGGAAGATAAATTTGATAGACAAATGGAAGATGGACTAGAGTGACTTGAGGTAGGCAGATCAACTTTGAGGCTATTGTAATAATCCAGGCATAAGGTGATAAGGAGCTGTACTAGAGTGGTAACAATGTCAGAGGAGAGAAGAAGGCATATCTAAGAGATGTTGTGAAGATAGAATTGACAAGATTTGGAAACAGGAAAGGGGTAAGAGAGAGAATGAGATCAAGGATGACACACAGGTTGTTGGCTTGTGTGACGGGGGGATGGTGGTGCTCTCAAAGACAAGTAGGAAGTTAAGAAGAAGAGAGTTTTTTTAGGGAAACCTAATGAATTCAGTTTTGGCCGTGTTGAGTTTAAGCACAGAACATTCAATTTGAGATGTTCAATAGGAAGTTAGACATTCAAGACCAAAGGAGAGATTTTTAAGTCCTTAATTTGTACAAACCAGTGTGCTAATAACTGATAATACTAACCTATGAAGACAAAATAATAGAGTTAAAATTTAACTATAGAAATTTTATATAAAATATTGTGTAATGTGTTACCTAGAAAGGAGTTCAATCCACATTTATTAGAGGAATGAGGCTAGAAAATACAGTTGGCCTAGGTCACTAGAGTTCATCTTAATAGCAATGATATGTTGATGAATCTGTGGCTATAGCATTCTATTATAGTAGGTGAGCCACATCAAAAAATACTCAACCATAATTATTTTTGTCCCAATTTCTGTGGTAGTTCCACAGAACAACTTATCTTCAATAAAATATGTTAATGTTATTCAAATTCTGGAAACATTATTATGACATATATCATTAAATTATGCATTGTTACAGTGCAAATACAGTCAAAATATATTATGGAATTTTGATAAAATCGTGAAGAGGCATTTGTGTCTCTTCACACGTGTCCCTTATACATGTATAGACTATCTCTTCCATTTTAAGACAGAAAGTTTAAAGACAGATATTTCCTTCTTCTCCATCTCAGTAAGAAAAGATTCTTCTGCAATTTGAATCCTTTTATTGGTGTTCCTCTCCCAGCTTCTTTTTCAAGGATATTTTCAGTGAGTTTGACAGATTTCATTGTTAAATCATATGCCTAAGCCTTAGTTCCTCCATTCTTCCTAGTTGACATTTTGCCCTTGAGATGTTTCTCCTCAGGGCCACTTTTCTTTCTCCAACCGTCAGTCCCAAATATATCAAGACACAAAATTCAGACATCATTTTAACTTATTTATCTATACCCATTGTGGAGGAAGAATTGTGCAGAAGAAATGGAGTAAAACACTGTCAGAGAGATACATGCCTGGGCAAGAGGGAAGGCTGATCAAGCAAGAGGAAAGGATAAATGATAGACAGTCCACAGGCTCCTCTGGTACCCGCAAAATGCCAAGAAATCTAGAGGAATGCCAACTTCACCCCTAATAATTGTGAATGCATTCTCTGGGTGGCATTTAGAGGAGGATATGGACAAGAGTTGTATAGCATGAAGAGAAAGGGAGAGTTGGTGGACTATCTACATTGGTGGAAGGAATATGCACATTGATGATCTCATCAATATGTGGAAGTAGTCACCCTAAGCAACTTTTGGACTTTTATAGATTATTAAAAGTTGAAACATGTTTTCCTATAGGTCTGTGCTATGAGTGATGGCCAGAAATAATTAGAGCAAATTTCTTATTTCTAACCTGCATTTAACTTGTGAATCATTTCTGAGAAGTGAAAGAATGCTATGCCTATCTTACCACATGATCTTATTCTTCTAAGTCCAATTTGTCTGCATTAAACAGAGTTCTTTGGATCATGCTTAACAAATAATTAATAAGAAATTGTTTACAAAACAACTTTGTTGAATATATGTTTATTGAATAAAATAAACTTGGAAGGGCTCTTTCAGTGAGACAGGAAAAAAAATAAACAAAACAAAAATGGTTACAGAATATATCTGCTTTTCACTTGGATTATCCAGGAATTCTCGGCACTCCAGAACTTTTAGCAGACTATCAGATTAATTATCACATACCAAGGATCAAAAGGCAGTGATACAGAAAGTGATCTGCTTGTTATCTTTCTTCCCAATCCTTGACTGCCACTTTAACCTTAAGTGTAGGGGACAGAGGGAAGCATTAAAGCTGCCTTTGTGTTGGGCCCAATCAACTTAGGAAGCTTCTGTTCATTCTTACCTTCTGGGATGGCTACTGGCTACCATAGAGATTCTTTAAACTACACTTTTAGCTTGAATTCAAGACTCACCTGGTCTAGTTTTTAATCCAAGTATTACCTCAAAAAGCTGGTCCAAATAGTACTGAGGTAAAGGAAATTGGCAACTGAATAAATGATAATTGGCTTGGTTGTATTCTCTTTTGTAGTGGGTTTTATGGAAGGATGGGTGTGAATAACATTTTATTGGTTGGTATATATATGGGGAAAGGCAGTATTGATATATTGCAAAGAGTATTAGAGTTCAGGATTTTGGGTTCAAATCCCAGCATTTGCTGGATACCATGTGTCAATCAGATTACCTGTCAGAATCTCAGTTCCTTCAGTTTCTTCTTCTACAAAAATGGAACAATAAAGGAGGCTACACTTTCTGCCTCACAGAAGACTGCTGTGAGAGAAGCCCTATACTATAGGCAGCTAGGTGGCACAGTGGATATAGTGCTGGGCCTGACGTCAGGAAACCTCCTCTTCCTGAGTTCAAATCCAGCCTCAGGCACTTACTAACTGTGTGACTGTAGGCAAATCATTTAATCCTATTTGCCTCAGTTTCCTCATCTTTAAAATGAGTTGGAGAAGGACATGGCAAATCACTCCAATATCTTTGCCGAGAAAATCCTAAATGGGGTCACTAACAGTTGGACATGACTGAAACCTACTGAACAACAAAAAGCTCTATAAACTAAATCATTACACTCTTTTCTGTATATTCACATGTGAGATAGCATGGTAAAGACAGAAGGCAAGCATTAGAGTAAAGAAGTGAAGGGGAATAAGAATTTATATAAAATCTGCTATGTGCCAGGCACTATGTTAAATGTTTCTTACAAATAGAATCTCATTTGATCCTCACTTATCATCCCCATTTTTACAGTTGAGGAAACCAAGGCAAATAGAGTTTAAGATACTTGCCTCAGATTACACAGCTCCTAAGTGTCCGAGGTGAAATTTGAACTCAGGCCTTCTTAACTCCAGGTCCAGTACTGTATCCACTGCACCTACTGCCTCAGGGAGAACTAACTCAGTTCAAAGTCCTGCCTCTTACATATACTACTAGCTTTATGACCATATGCAAGCCATTTAACCTTTTGGTATCTCTAGCAACCTTCTAAAGCTATAAATTTAAGTGAGTCACCATTCTGCATTTGTTGAAAAAGAATCTTGTCTCTAGAAGTTCCTTATGCCAACAAAAGCAAAGACCTACAGCTTTCCTTCTTCCTCCTAAAAAGGGGAGGAATTTAATAATATAAATATTTTGTGCACAGTATAGAGAATGAATTTAGAGAGCTGATAGATATCTGGTACATATTGGGTTGTTTTTCAGGTATGTAGAATCTGTAAATTAGAATCAATACACAAAACTTCTAGGGGAATGAAACCACAAGAAGTCTTTTCTTTTTTTTTTTTTTTTGGTGAGGCAATTGGTATTACATGACTTACCCAGAGTCACACAGTTAGTAAGTGTTGTGTGTCCAAGGCTGGATTTGAACTCAGGTCCTCCTGACTCCAAGGCTGGTGCTCTATCCACTGCACCACCTAGTGGCCCCAAAATCATTTTCTTTTAATTGCCTTTTGACTTAGTTGGTCAGTTTGTGATTTAGCTTATCTCAAAGAAGAGCTACATTAATTTCTTAGAGTAGCATACTGGAACTTTGAGATTGGAATGACCACATGAGAAATTCAGTGGTTATTGATTCACTGGAAACAGAAAGGCCTAGAGATGTTGCTTCATTTAGTACAGTTGAGGTTACTCTATTCTCCAGAGCACAGCAACTCAATTCAACAATGAATGTTCATTAAATACCTACTTTGGGCAAGCCATTATGCTTTATTCTAGGGATAAAAAAAATGAAATTGAATGGTTCCTGCCTTCCAGAAGCTAACATTCTGTTAGTGGGGATAATACAAGGTCAAAAAGAAGTATTAAATATTAGAATGTGATAGGAGTAATTCTAAGTACTTTTTCTTATGGCTGCTAGTTTAGCATTGTGAATAGAAGACTAGCATTGAAGTGAGAGAGACCTGTGTCCTGTCTCCCATATTCAGTAGCTGTGGGACCAAGGGCAAATCGCCTAAGTTTTCTGTGCTTTTGTTGTGAGGGATCCAATGTGTAAAATCCTTTGTAAACATTATAGCATCGTAATAATGAGCTATCATTATAACCAATACTGCTACTATTGTTATTACTATTATTCACTAGAATAATAACTATTATTGTCAAAATTAGATACCGATGAGTGTAAATATTGAATTTTGTGAATTAGTTGCCTTATTTGAATTAATATTGCATATTGAATTATAACTGATGAGCATATTTTACACTAAAACTTTAAATACTGCTGCCCCATTCTTTGCAGTTGAATATTGATAGATCAAAATCCACATTCACTCTCTTATTTGCATTTTGGAAAAGGTAGTTGCTATTATCTTGATGATGAGACTATGATTTAGTGACCATTTAGTCTCCTTGTGTTATTTAGTATGTGATGAGAATATAGACTTAGTTGTGGCAGGATGATAACTATATTCTAGTCACCTGTCCTTTGGAATTAAGTCCATCTGGGTTTGAAAAGAGGACTGTATTCAAGAGGAAACATTTATTGATTTTAAAGGATAACAAATTATAATAGGACCAAAGTGAGGACAATGATCACTTTGACTTGCTCTATCTTGGCAGCTTCTCTTTGCAGAATGTTTGGAAATGTCATCCACTTGTTGGCACTCTTTCCTTTGAGAGACATGTCTAGATTAGAAAGGATCTCATAAAATCACACATTTTAGATTTGGTCTATAGCCCTTTTATGTAAAATGGTAGGAGAAATCCATTTTCTTTAGTTGGATTTTTCTGGATGCTAATCAAAACTTTATCTCCAAGAGTTGGAATAGCAGTTCTTCACCAGATGAGGACACTGAAATCATTGTAGTGTCCCATCCTAGGATGCTTAGATGATAATGAAGTGATCCATAATACAATGGGCCCCAGCTCAGCACATGGCATTGCTTTCTGATGCTACTATCAGAAAGGGAGCAACACATTCCCAGGAGAACCCTGGCTTGTCACACTGTATAAACAGCCACAGAAACATCATAGCTTATATTCTGCTTTGCTACTGCACAGAAAGTGAATAAATTAGAACATTTCAAGGAGAATTTCTTAGAAGAAACTGCTATGAATGACCATTGCTGCTCTTTCTTATGGAGCTAATTATGCTTTTCCATACATATAATTCAAAGCTAGACAAAAGCTAAGAAAAACCTTCTAATCAATACTTCTGCAATTTCCAAGGGAAGAAGACTTTAAAAAACCCTGAGTTTTGCCTCTAAATTTTTGATGTATTCTATAAAAATAGCAGTAGTATTATAAGATTAAAATGGATTATTATTTTTTGCTGCTTATTTGGCCTCATTATTTTTTTGGAAGAATACTGATTTTTTTTTGCTTGAGAAAAATGTAATGGATCTTTCAGTTTACTCTGAAGTGAAATTTGTTGATTTTGCCTTTTCCCTGCCCCTACCAAAAGTCGCAGTGATTTCTTTTTAAGTTTTATTTGTTTTGTTTTTACGTGACAAATATTTACTGATTATCTCCACTTTGGGGGATATCATATAACCAAATAAAACAGTTATGTAAAACTAACAATATTAGTGACCTTATCTGAAAATGCATGTAACAGCACTACACATCTGTAGCACCCCCACTTTTCTATTTTTATTTTTTTCATTTAACAAAAATCTCTTTTCTCTTACTCCCACCTCTCATCCAACTAAAATAAAAAGACAAAAGAAAAACAAGTTTCTTGTAAGAAATAGGCACAGTCCAGCAGAACAAAATCTTTCATTGGTTGTATATAAAAATAATATAGGTGTCTCTTTCTGGACTCTCAACCTACCACCTCTCCATAAAGATGTGGATAGGATGTTACATCATTGGTCCTCTGGAATAATGAATAGTCATTCTATTGATCATAGTTCTTACAGTTTTCAAAGTTGTTCATCTCTACAGGGTTGTTATTGTATAAATTGTACTCCTGGTTCTGCTCATTTTATTCTTCATCAGTTTATAAAAGTTTTCACAATTGTTCATATTAAAAATGTTGATGTTATAGCATAAAGTGGCTCTAGTTCCATGCATTTCACTTTGTATCAGTTCATATGTTTTTCCAAATCACTTTGAAACAATCTATTTCCTCATTTTTTTAACAGCACAGTAGTATTCTATAATGTTTATAAACTACTATTTATTCAGCCATTCCTTAATTGGTGGGCATCCCTTTAGTTTCCAGGTTTTTTTTTTTACCATCACAAAAAGGAGCTCCTGTAAATATTTATGTACATATAGAAGCTTTTTCTATTTCTTTGATATGTGTATTTGTGTTGTGTGTGTTTGTGTGTTTAGCCTTAGTCATGGTAATAGCTGCATTATTTAACGTGTGTCATTCCAAATTGCTTTCCACAGTGGTTGTATCTATCCACAGGTCCCAAAAGAACGCATCAGCATCACTTTTCCTCCAGCCACTCCAACATGTATCATTTTCCTTTTTGTGGCCATTTTTGTCAATCTGAGAGGTATAAGATGCAATTCCATAATTGCCATGGCAATTTCAAAGGGAAAAAGGTAGACTCTAACCCCCTTGGCTAAATTTTTAAATATTTTTGAATAATTCTCATCTTCAAACTTTTAATTTCAGATTTTTATTGATGTGTCCAAAGGGTCATTACAACACAAATGCAAATACTATAATACAAATCAATCAATAATAAGTCACCTTAAAGAAGAAACAACAAAATGAGAAACTATTACATGTGTGCTTAATTGCTATTTGACACTGGTTGTTGCTTGTGAAAGGTAGCTCTGTTTCAATGGTAGTCTAACTTGAGCTAACGTGAGGTCTATGTTTCCTCTGGAATATTGCTATGCTAAAGCAAGGGCAAACTCCCAAAGAGGAGTTGTGATGGAAACATTATGCAGGCAGACTTCTTATCCACAAAATTGAAGTGTTTGTGGAGAACCTTGCCTAATGCACTTAAGAAAAAAACAAAACAAAACAAACTAAAGGAACTATTTCCTACACACACCATATGACTTTCCTCTGATGATATTCCTGATTTCTATGACACAATTATAGGCATTTCAAAATTTAGTTGGTTAAAAACACCCAGATTTTGCTAATTTTACTGTAGAACTGTAGTAAATATATGCTTAAGAACAGTAAGGCTATGAATGAGAGCTTGAACCACTTAGTACTATAAATTAGATGAACACATAATAATAATATGATGACAAGCAAAGTTATTTTTGACTATAGAAATGTTGTGAAATGAGTGAAATTGATTACTTATATTTCTGATGAAAGGTCTTAAACTGAGCATTGTTGAATCTTCCAGGACATTAATAACCAAGAGCTGCTTGAAATAACCATGGCAACAAACAGTGGCTAAGTACAGTACAATCACCCTTATTACCATAGAATTAGCACAAAACAAATGTTTATTCTTTTCCTAAATAGATGTATCATGAAGATGATAACGGCTTCATATCCATCCCGGATTACACACCAGTTGCCCCTAAACCAATGGCAAGACGTTTTCCCAGTTTGGACATTTTAGTGCTAAATTTTCTTTTTCTCAAAAAGGGAGACAGAGTTAATGGGCATTTCTTGACATTTTCTTTCCCTTTTTCCCTTCCCCCAATACAGTAAATCAGAAAACATAAAATATAAACTGATTACTCTACTGCTAATGGGGGAAACATGTCTGTTGATTGCGGGCACTGTAGATTTCACCTTTAAAAATGTGCCTTGTAGCTTCAGATTCCAATGGCCAACTGGGATTGGATTTTCTTTGAAGTCAGAAAGATTTTGATTTGTTTAGTATCCAAAGGGCAGGATGCCCAAATGGATCATTTACAAAATGATTTGCCATAAAGACCAAATCAAAAAAAGCCAAGTGTGTATATATAAATATATATATATATATATATATAAATATATGTATATGCACACACACAGTGTATGTGTGTGTGTGTGTGTGTAGAGAGAGACAGACAGAGACAGAGAGACAGAGCACTACAGAGACACACAAGGGATATAAGGTGAACAGAAGGATGTACAACTCTGTAAGACTCTATGGATTTCTTTTCTATATCTGACAAAGAAATGTACATGGTAACTATCTTGATGCCCAGCAAGTTGAAGCTGAAATCTAGTCACAGCCTATCAGTTTCACATCATTGTGAGGCATAGTGACAGCTGGCAGTCGGCTGTTTTCAAAAAACCCTTTTACAGTATACAGCACCATGCTTCGACACACGATTGAAGTAATTAGCTGCCGAGCGGCTGAATGTACCCCGCAGAGCACTGGTGTCTCGTCTGACACATCTGGGCACAGAAAGTAATTGAAACAGCTGCTTCTGCCCATATGGCAGCAAAAGCTGGTGGTAGAGAGCCTGCTGCCTGGGCTGCACCAACCTCAGGCAAATTAGCCATCATTAATCCCAGAATCTGACCAGCATACGCAGAGCCACTAATCAAGACATCTGGGGAAGGGGGTGGGTGTGTGAAGGGAGACTGAGGAGAGGGGCCCTTTTAAGATTTCTAAATGGCATCCAAGTTAAAACTTGTAGTCCCCCTCCTCCCGCATACGCTTTCTCAACCTGCTTGATTAAGACTGCCTCTCTCTGCTGGTGCTGTTCATTAGGCGATTACGAAAATAGCAGGGCAGCTTTCTGAAAGTGTCACCCTGATGTATGCACATGTCTGGCATCATGCAGGATTATAAATAGCTACGTGTAAAGCGAGAACCTGGAGTATTTTTGCATCTCGGTGGAAGTGGCACTGAAACCCAGGGAAAGTACTGTAACACAATACCCTGCTTTGAGAATAGACACCATAAGAGTAAAACAGCAATGAGAATAGGGAGCATCTGGCTCTCAAGAGTTTGTCTTCTGCTGTTGTTCTTGTTTTTAAGTGTGGAAGAATGGCTGGGTATGGCTTTGATGGACTTCATTGGCAATTTTGATGTGGAATTTGTACCCTATAACTTTGCAAGAGAGAGTTCATTTCTACATGAAGTTCAGTTTAGCATAAGGAAGGTCAGCTGCCATCTGGTAGGTGAGGAAAAACACTCTTCTATCTGGCTGAGATAGCCACTAAAAGAGGTTTTATTGACTAGCCATCCGCATTTTGAGATGTGAAGTCAAGCAATCTCATTTACAACCTACAATTGATGTCACTATTCAAATACTTTCTCATTATTTCTCACAAAATTTTTATGAAGTAGCTATTGTGCATCTGGGAAGGGAGGTGGAGAAGTGAGCATATAATCAAGAAAGCCATTCAGGTTCAGCCTTCAAAATTTCAGTATAATAGGTAGGATGTGCCTTTCCATTTGTATCAGGTGCTCTAGGATCTGAGGCCTCTAGAGAAGGACCTTAGTCAGATATTCTCTATTTTAAACAAAAGGGGCTTGGGAAAAAGAAATGTTTGTACTAGATAAGATTCAATTTAAGAAAGCATGCATTGTTAGCAGGTCTAGACTTGACAATTAAATCTGTCCTCATTTTTTGGTGGTTCTTTGATGATAAATAACTTACATATAAGGAAAGTCGGTTAATTCTTTATAGAATTCTGTCTGTAGAGTCCCTTACACCATACTATGCAATATTGGAATAGAAAGTTACATTAAACATATACAACATGTATTACTATTGCCAGAACAATCCAATCTCATCCAATCCTATCCAACACAGCAAGCACCTACTATGTTTAAGACACTGGGCTAGACACTGAAGATACAAAAACAAAATGAAAACAAACACTGAGCTCAAGGAAAAGGCAATATAATAGAGTGGAAAGAATATTAGACTTGGAGTCATGAGGCCTCAGTATAAACATTGTTTCAGATGTTACTAGTTGAGTGATCCTAAGTAAACCTGTTAACTTCTTTAAGCCTCACTTTCCTCATCTGTGAAATGGAGCTAATAGCAGTACATACTTCACAGGACTTTTGTGAGTATCAAATCACACACACACGCACACAGACATACACACACACATATACACATATTCCTGTATGATGGCATTTTCAAAAGTTGCCCTGCTGTTTTTTGGAATCACCTAATATGTAATTTATAATTTGATATATAAGCACATCTACATATATGTTTACATACACCTATACTATGTATATTTTATTATGTAATATGTACATTTCCATACAATATTCACATATATGTAATACATATGTAATAATCTATTGTATTCACATATACTTTCACACAGACTTTCAGAAAGTTGCTATTTTTGCAATTGCCTTATATACATATTATTATACATATAATTTGTATTATATAACATATAGTATACATATATGATACACGTAACATGCATATATGTGTATTACACATATGAATATGCATTTGTATAATATTTATGTGTGAAGTACTTTTTATACCTTAAAGCAGTATATACATGTTAGCTCTAAGTCATATAAACCTTAACTTCCTTCAAAGCTTAAGTGCTATCTTTCATAAGAAGGCTATCTTGACTCACCTGGTTGCTATTGTCCTCTTGCTGGAAATAGCCTTTTAAATTCTATATTTTTTCAAAAAATATGTAAATATTGGTTTTCTGCTTGAATGTAAGCTCCTTGAAGGCAGAGACTGCTTTTATACACCCAGCACCAAGTACATAATAAATCCTTATTGAACGAATACATAGACTGCTTTGTGAGGACCCTGGCATGGATTTTCTAATGAAAATCAGTGATAGTTGAATGAGTGAGACCACTTCTGAGTGGTCTACATACATAACTTTTATTTCTAAAATCCACAGTTACTTAGGGAAATTTTTTTCTCCTTTTTTCCATCCCCAAACACTTTCATTCAAATAATGAATACAAATGTCAGCTACATCCTAGAGTAGAGAAGTTTTACTACTTGTTTATATATATTTTATTTATATTTATTCTGCATATACTCATATACATATATTTTTATCAGTGACCTTTTCTCTCTATTATAACGTCAGCTCCTTGTAAATAAGAATAACTTCATTTATTATGTTTATATCCCTAGTACTCAGCACTATGCCTGGCACATAGAGGTTGATCGATTTTTTTTTAAATAACAGGTAATCCAGTTCAATTTAAGAAACATTTGTTGTGTCAACTATGTTCAAACCACTGTACTAACTTCTCTTAATACAAAGGAGGATGATAAGCTTCCTATACGCAACTTACAGTCTAATGAAGGTCAGAGGAGGGAAAAAATATACATACATGAATATATTTCAAGTTAATCTGTGATAAAAGGAGAGATACAAAGTGCTCTAGGAAAATTTGCAGAGGGAGAGGTAATTTTAAATGAGAAAGGGAATCAGGAAAGCTTCTTAGAGAAAGTAGCACCCAAGCTAACCTTTAAAAGAAGAGAAAGATTTCAGCCTGCAGAGATATAGAAAATGTACATTTCAGGACTGTATAAAATCACTAACCAGGGGAATAGAGGATAAGTTTTGACAATATTCCAGTGTGGCTGGAATGTAGAAAACATGGAGTTGCCTTACCCAAAATGAGATTGGAATGGCAGAATTGTAGATTGGGGGGGTGGGCTAAATAGTGAGGTTAAAGGGTTTATGAGAGGAAAAGTGTCATAGTATATAGGAAGCTGGCCTCTTAGAATGTGCTTTTCCAGGGCTGTCACACACTGGCTACATGACTCTGATGAAGTCACTTACTCTCTTAGTTTCCCAGGCAGCTCTCTAGGACTAACCACAAATTAGATTATAATGTACAGACCTACATTTATAAAGGAAGCTACTCATTGGGAGTGCCTTATATTGATGAAGTCACAGATCCACACAAAACAAAAACAAATAAAAAAGCATGTTTGTCCTATAGGCAATACCACTGCAGATTTATTATTATTATTATTATATTAAAATGACATAGAGAAGAGACAGAGCCAAGATGGTGGAGTAGAGAAGCACTCAGCAGAGCTCTCCCAAATTCCCCTCCAAACAACTCTAAAAACACCACCTCAAAGAAAATTCTGGAGTGGTAGAACCAACAGAAGTCAGGTGAAAATAATTTTCTAGCTCAAGACAATTTAGGAGATTGGCAGGAAAGGTCTATCTCACCAGGGCAGTGGTTGAGCCTAGAGATCAATGTGGGCTGCACAGCTCAGGGAGACTGGAAAGGCCAGAAGCAGGCCTTGGAGGCTGCTGCATTGGCAGAAGCAGCAGCTTCAAGAGCTCTCAGTTCTCAGACTGAAGGGTGAAGGGAGGCAACTGGACAGGATATTGTAGGGGACCCTTTGCTGGCGTTGGGTTCAGGATCCTGTTGCATTGCTCAGATTCAGTTCCATACCACAGCACCAGGGCCAAAAGGAGTGATAGCACGTGCAATGGCAGGGCAGAGAGGAGCACCTATTGCTTATGGGGGAATAGGGACCATAGTCTCAATTTAAAGGCAGAAAGGAGCACTAGCAATTGTGACTACAGCAGAGCAGGAGACCTAGTCACAGTCCTAGGGCCAGGAGAAGTGTTAGTGCTAATGGCTACAAAAGAAAAAGGTCTCTTTTTAGGTAAAAACCAGACCCCAAGCCAGGAGAGTACTCTCTCTCTCTCTCTGAGAATAACTCACCCCAGATGCTATCACTCTGGAAGCACTGAAAACCTAGAGAACCCCAGAACTAGCTCTGAAAATAATAGCAAAAAAGGCCTGAAGCTTGGGACAGTGCCTCCTCCAGCCCAGAAGCACAGCCCAACTTTAATATAAAGTTAAAAGTCAAAAAACAGTCTGGAAAAGTGAGCAAACAACAAAAAAAGAATCTGACCATAGAAAGTTACTATGGTAACAAGGATGATCAGGAAACAAACTCAGAAGACAAGGTAGAGTTATCTTAGATCCTTGTATTGTTGAGAAGAACTAAATCCATCAAAGTCAGTCACTTCACAATGTTGCTGTTTCTGTGTGCAGTGTTCTTCTGGTTCAGGTCACTTCACTCAGCATCAATTCATGTAAGTCTTTCCAGGTTTTTCTGAAGTCTGCCTGCTCATCATTTCTAATGTAACAGTAGTATTCCATTACATTTATATACCACAACTTGTTTAGCCATTCTCCAATTGATGGGCATCCCCTCAATTTCCAATTCTTTGCCATCACAAAAGAGCTGCTATAAATATTTTTGTACATGTGGGTCCTTTTCCCTGTTTCATGATCTCTTTGGGATACAGATCTAGCAGGGGTTTTACTGGATCAGAGGGTATGCACATTCTTTATAGCCCTCTGGGCATAGTTCCATATTATACTCCAGAATGGTTGGATCAGTTTACAACTCCATCAAGAATGCATTAGTGTTTCAATTTTCTCATATCTTCTTCAACATTTATCATTTTTTGGTTTCCTCATGTTAACCAATCTTGATGGGATGATTTAAAAAATAAAATTAAGGTATGAGAAAGAGAGTTGCACTAGGAGAAGGGGGAGGAGAGAGGAAGAGTAGAAAAAATTATTTCACATAAAAGAGGTATGAAAGGCAGAGCTTTTACAATGAAGGGGAAGATAGGGATGGGGTAGGCAATGCTTAAACCTTACTGTCATTGAAATTGGCTCAAAATGGAATAATATATACATTCAGTTCAGTATAAAAATCTATCTTACCCTATTGGGAAGTAAGAGAGAAAAGGGATAAGAAAAAGGAAGGCCAATTGAAGGGAGGGTAGATTAAAGGAGGCAGTGGTGGGAAGCAAAACAAATTTTTGAGGAGAGATGGGGAGAAAGTGAGTGTGTGTGTGTGTGTGTGTGTGTGTGTGAGAGAGAGAAAGAGAG
>NW_020948983.1:40950359-40996006 GCF_900497805.2 Vombatus ursinus | reverse complement strand
AGAGAGAGAGAGAGAGAAAGAGAGAGAGAGAGAGAGAGAGAGAGAGAGAGAGAGAGAGAGAGAGAGAGAGAGAGAGAGAGAGAAGAGAATGCTAAATGGGGGAAAAACATGATGGAAGGAAATACACAGTTAATAATCCTAACTGTGAATGTAAATGGAATAAACTCACCCATATAAAATGGAAAAAGATTGCAGAGTAGATTAAAAATTAGAATCCAACAATATGTTGTTAACAAGAAACACACTTGAAACTGAAAAATATATATAACATAAAAATAAAGAATTGGAGCAGAATCTATTATGTTTCAAATGAAACCAAAATAAAGTGGAGGTAGCAATTATGATCTCAGACAAAATAAAAGCAAAAATAGACTTAATTAAAAGAGATAAGCAGGGTAAGCACATTTACTAAAAGGTAATAGAAAATGAAATCATATCAATACTAAACATATATTCACCAAATGGCATAGCATCCAAATTCTTACAGGAAAAGTTCAATGAGTTATAGGAGGAAACCTTGTTGTTGTTCAACCTTTGTTCTTGAAGGGGACCAATGACATCATGAGCGTGATGTCTTGACTTGTGTGTGAATTGGATTTGAGTGACGCAGAGCTGCACAAACTTGTTAGCCTTTCTCTCTCCTCCAAAGTCATCAGAATCCAGTGGCAAGATAAATGGCAAGATTTCTGGTGATGGTGCAGGATGCAGTGGGTGTTCTTGGCCTTTCTAAATTAAGGTCTTTCTCAGGTCTCAGTTTGTCCGCAGTCATACCCATTCAATGTCTAAGGCCTAGATAAGAATTGAGACAGAAGATGGCCCAGGTTACCATCCCCAAAATATCAATCTGAGATGGGAAAATCCTCAGAGTTTCTGGTCAGAACAGAAAACAATTGCTATCTATATTAGTTTTAAGCCATCAAAACCTAAACAATGAGCTGCAGAGGCTTGGGCTGGACCCATTATTGGCCATTCAATGAAAGCCAGAATGATTTGGGAAATAGACTCTAAAACTGTACTAGTAAAATACCTCAACATTGCCCTCTCAGAACTAAATAAATCTAACCACAAAATAAACAAGAACAAGTTAAGGAGATGAATAGATTTTTAGAAAAATTAGATGTAATTGACCTTTGGAGAAAATTGAATGGAAATAGAAAGGAGTATACCTTTTTGTCATTGGCATATGGCACCTTCACAAAACTTGACCATGTATTAGGGCATAAAAAACTCACAATCAAACTTAAGAAAGCAAAAATATTAAACACATACTTTTCATATCATAATGCAATAAACATTATATTCAATAAATGGAAATGAAAACATAGATTAAAATTAATTAGAAACCAAATAACCTAATCCTAAGAGTGAGTGGTTCAAAGAACTAATTATAGAAACAATAAATGATTTCATTAAAGAGAATGGCAACAATGAGACAACATACCAAATATATATGGGATATACATATACATATATATATATGTATATAGCCAAAGTAGTACTTAGGGGAAAATTTATATCTCTAAATGCTTATATCAATAAAATAGAGAAAGCACAGATCACTGAATTAAGAATGCAACTAAAAAACTATAAAAAGAACAAATGAAAAACCCCCACTTGAACACAAATCAGAAATCCTGAAAATCAAAGGAGAGATTCATAAAATTGAAAGAAAATCATTGAACTAATAAATCAAATTAAGAGCTGATTTTATGAAAAAATGACAATAAAATAAATAAAACTTTGGTTAATGTGATTTAAAAAGAAAACCAAATTGCCAGTATCAAAAATGAAAAGGGTGAATTCACCACTATGAAGATAAAATTAAAGCAATTATTAGGAGCTATTTTGCTCAATTATATGCTGATAAATCTGACAATGTAAGTGAAATGGATAAATATTTACAAAAATATAAACTGTCAAGATTTATAGAGGAGGAAATATAATACTATATAACTTTATCTTAGAAAAAAAATTGAACAAGTCATCAATGAGCTGTCTAAGAAAAGACCCCTAGGACCAGATAGATTGACAAGTAAATTCTACCAAACATTTAAAGAATAATTAATTTCAATACTCTATAAACCATTTGTTAAAGTAGGTGAAAGAGTCCTGCTAAATTCTTTTTATGACAAAAATATAATGATGATATCTAAACCAGGAAGAGCAAAAACAGAGAAAAAAACTATAGATAGACCAATTTCCCTAATGAATGTTGATGCAAAAATTTCAAATAAAATACTAACAAGGAGATTGCAGTAATACATCACAAAATTTATGCACTATGACAAGGTGGAATTTACATCAGGAATGTAGGACTCGTTCAATGTTTATAAAATTATCAGTATAATATACCATATCAATAACAAAACCAACAAAAATCATGATTACCTCAATAGAGGCAGAAAAAAGCTTTTGACAAAATACAGCATTCATTCCTATTAAAACACTAGAAAGCTTAGGAATTAATGGAGCCTTCTTCAAAATGATAAGTAGTATCTATCTAAAACCATTAGCAAGTATTATCTGTAATGGGGATAAGTTAGAAGCTTTCCCCAAAGGATCAGGTTTGAAACAAGGATGCCCATCATCACCACTACTAATTAATATTGTTCCAGAAATGTTAGCTGTAGCAATAAGACAAGAAAAAGAAATTGAAGGAATCAGAACAAGCAATGAGGAAACTAAACTATCCCTCTTTGTAGATGATATGATAGTGTACTTGAAGAATCCTAGAAAATCAATTAGAAAACTAGTTGAAATAATTAACAGCTTCAGCAGAGTTGCAGAATATAAAATAAACCCACATAAGCCATTAACACTTCTATAAATTACTAACAAAGTCCAACAGGAAGAGATAGAAAGAGAAAATACATTTAAAATAACTGCAGACAATATAAAATATGAGTCTATCTGCCAAGACAAATGTAGGAACTATATGAACACAATTACAAATCACTTTTCACACCAATAAAGTCAAAACTAAGCAATTGGAGAAATATTAATTGTTCCTGGGTGGGCCAAGCCAATGTAATAAAGATGACAATTATAACTAAATTAATTTACTTTTTCAGTGCTATATACCAATCAAACTACCAAAAATACTTTATAGAGCTAGAAAAAAATCACAACAAAATTCATCTAGAAGAACAAAAGGCCAAGAATATCAAGGGAATCAATGAAAAAAAATGTGAAGCAAGGTGGCTTAGCAATACCAGATCCCAAACTGTAATACAAAGAGGTAATAATCAAAACAGTCTGTTACTGGCTGAGAAATAGAGTGGTGTATCAATGGAATAGATTTAGTACATAATACACAGCAATAAATGACCATAATAATCTAGTGTTTGATATACCTAAAGAACTAAGCTTTTGGGTAAGAGCTCATCATTTGACAAAAATTGCTGGGAAAACTAGGAAGCAGTTTGGCAGAAACTTGATATAAACCAACATTTCATACCATATACCAGGATAAATTCAAAATGGGTACATGATTTAGACATAAAGTTTAATATCAAAAGCAAATTAGGGGAGTGTGGAATAGTTTACCTCTCAGAACGATGGGTAAGGGAAAAATTTATGATCAAACAAGAAATAAACAGCATTGATGGTGTTGTTCAGTAGTTTCAGTCATGTCAGACTCTTTATGACCCTATTTGAAGTTTTCTTGGTAATTGACTTGCCCATGGTCACACTGCTGGTAAGTGTCTGAGGCAGTATTTGAACTCAGATCTTCTTGACTCTAGCCTTGGTGCTCTATCCACTACACCACCTACCTGCTCTAGCATTGCAAGATGTAAAATGGATAATTTTGATTACATCAAATAAAAAGTTTGGCACAAACAAAACCAATGAAGCCAAGATTAGAAGGAAAGAAAGAAACTGGGAAAACTTTTTTTTTTTACCATCAAGTTCCTCTGATAAAAGCCTTGTTTCTCAAATATACAAAGAACTGACTAAAATTTATAAGAATGAGTCTTTCCCCTGTTGATAAATCATCAAATGATATGAATAGGCAGTTTTAAGAAGAAGAAATCAAAGATATCCATAGCCATATAAAAATAATCTAACTCACTATTAATTACAGAAATGCAAATTAAAACAACTCTGAGGTACCACCTTACACCTGTCAGATTGGCTAATATGACAGAAAAAGAAAATGATAAATGTTGGAGGAGATGTGGAAAAATTAGGACACTAATGTACTCTTGGAGTTGTGAACTGATCCATCCATTCTGGAGAGCAATTTGGAATGTGACCTAGCAATACCCCACTATGTCTGTATTCTCAAAGAGATCAAAGAGGAAGGAAGAAGACCTATATGTACAAAAATATTTATAGTAGCTTTTTTTGTGGTGGCAAAAAATTGGAAATTGAGGGGATGCCCATCAACTAGGGAAAGGATGAACAAGTTGTGGCATATGATTGTGATGGAATACTCTTTTGTTATAAGAAATGACAAATAGAATGCTTTCAGAAAAATCTAAGAAGATTTATCTGAAACCAATGTAAAGTGAAGTGAGCAGAACCAGGAGAACAGCATGCACAATAACAGCAATATTGTATGATGATCAATTGTGAATAGCTATTCTGTGAATTAGTTATTCTCAGCAATGTAGTCATCCAAGACAATTCTAAAGGACTTATGGAAAAAATACTATCCACCTCCCAGGGAAATAACTGATAGAGTCCGGTTTCTTTCTTTTTTTGTGTGTGTGAAACAATTGGGGTTAAGTGACTTGCCCAGAGTCTCACAGCTAGTAAGTGTTACATGTCTGAGGTGAGATTTTGAATTCAGATCCTCCTGACTCCAGGGCTAGTGCTCTATCAGTGGATAGAGCTGTTCCATGGTGGAGTCTGAATACAGATCCAAATATACAAAAACATTATTTTTTTATTTTGCAACATGGCTCACATGAAAATGTTTTACATGACTCATATGTATAATATTTATTATACATACTAAGTTGCCTGCTTATTCATAGAGGGGTTGGTAGGGAAAGGATGGAGAGAATATGGAACTCTATATTAAAAATAAATTGAAATTCTTTGTTTATATATAATTGAGAAAACATTAAATAAAAAAAGAAAATTACATAATGAGACCTGTGCATCAGAGAGATTATTTTGGCAGTTGTGCAAAAGCTGTGCAAAAATAACAAGTAACATTGATGTAGTGCTTTGGAGCTTTTAATGTATGTTAAATGCATTTTCATAAAAAGATGAAGTTTAGGAATTGTGATATCATTCTAGTAAAGAAAGAGTTGTCAGTTGCAAGATGAGTCAGACTTGGCCCCAAAGAAGCTCTCTGAGGAAGTGATTTAGCCCTGACATAAAGAAAAATCTTTCTAACAATTTCTCCTAAAGTTCAATGGACTGTGAGAGGAAGTGGAAAGTTATCCTCTGGTAGAGGGACTCAGAGACTAGATGATAGTTTTTCATTGTAGTTATAAAATGAATTCGTGGTCATATAGGAGTTGAACCAGATTGCCCCTTGGTCCCCTTCCACCTCTTAGACTCCATGTTGCCATTACAATAAGCCTATGAATTAGATAGTGAAAGTAAGTAGAGACAATCTTACTTTATAGATTACAAGTCTGAAGTTCAGAAAACAGTCTGGGGAGAGGAGAAATACTAGATGTAAGAAGACCAGTTATGATAATATTGTGTCCAAATGAGAGATGATGAGGGCTTGAATTAAGATAGGGCTGCATATATCTATATAGTAATGATAATATGAAATAAAGCAGTATATGAGCTAGCCAAAGGAGGAGAGAGTGTAAATAGAAAAGAACTAGAACAAGACCTAGTGGCCACTTCAGACAGGGGAAGACGAAAATGAACTAGCAAGAAGACTGAGAAGAAGCATTCTGACAAATAGTAGAATCAATATAATCAGTTATATCATTTACTGGTTTTCTTTACATGAATCATCAAACTTGGGTAATTCATTAAAAGCAAAACATAATAACAACCACAAAGTAACACAAACAGATAATTCAGTGAGAAAAATATCAACCAGATTGTTCATCTCATGTAGATAAAGTAGCAATATGACAATGTTTTACTTCTAAATCAATTGTTTCAAAATGATGCAAATAGTAAATCTTCTTAAGTTCAAATCATAGTTCCTTTGATAGTCATATTAATTCCTAAGTGACTAAAATTCATTATTACACCAAGTGCTATGAGATATATTCATGAACTTTTTAAACTCCTGTTTTAAGGTCATGTAAATTCATCTCTAAAGGCTAACATTGGAAAAAAAATTTATAAAAATCTCTATTATACCATATAGCACCCACATTTTTGCCTATTAGCCATTCACAGTAAGAGAGAATTCAAACATTTTTAATGCCTATAATTTTTGTTATAAATAATAGTAAATTTGAGGCTTTCTATTCTCCGAAATTTCAATGAGATGACCATTTTAAAGAAAAAAAAATAATAAAAAAGTAACCAATCAACTTAAGTATCAGAATTTAAGGCATTTAAAGAAGACAACCTGTAGGAAATTGGAGGGAAAAAATGTTTGTGTAGGAAATGTCAGGAAGACAGCGAGTAATTAGTTTTTCATGCTTTTTCATTTCATACCTTGTGTACTCCTTTCCTTGAATTGAACCAGAAGTTGACAGCATCTCAGAGTTAGAAGGGATGAAGGAAAAATGATATGGTTTGAGAATCGTTAACTCCCATGGAAGAGCTCTGGAGAAGATGGGCACATTAATACTGCAATGTTGGTAGTGGCTGTGAATTGGTCCAAGAATTAGTTGCCCTTTGCCATATTTACAAATCTAATGGGTATGAGGTGAAATTTCAGAAATTTTTTAAATTTGTATTTTTCTTATTGATGGTAAATTTGGAGTATTTATGCAATTGTTAATAGTTTGCTTATATTTTAGACCCCTTATTTATATTCCTCCCAACAGGTCTTAGACATCACACCTTTATCAAATATATTTGTTATGTCCTAACACCTTTATTTTGTAATTTTATGTGGTCTAAATAGTCTATATTATCTTTTGCAATCACTTATATTTCTAGGTGATTTTTAGAATCATTATTCTAGCTATAGTTGTGAAAGCTATTTCCTCTTTCCCACTAATAAAAACAATTGTGATGTTATTTATGTTATATTTTATATTTATGTTATGTATATTCATGTGTAGTTTGTTGTGGTATGTGGTATAATATATTGGTCTAAACTTATTTTCTTCCAAACAACTTTGAGGTTTCTCATATTGTATTGCCTTATCCTTTTATGTTATTGAGTCTATTGAGTGTAATAGTGCCTTGTTTAATTGACCCTGAATATTATTTACCCAGTCTGTTTCTATGATAAACTTTTTTACCTTTTAATTAGTGCCAAATAGTCTTGATGATTAGCACTTTAGATTTTAGTATCTGGTAATGTGAGACCTACCTCATTCCTATGTTTTTCATTATTTCCCTTGATATCTTTAACTTTTTGCTCTTCCAGTTGAAATCTTCTATTATTTTCAAGTTACATAAGTAATAAATAATAGCTAATATTTATGTAGCACAAACGTAACACACAATATATATTTTTCTTGTTTGATATTCACCATAAGCATATGAATCAGGTACTATTATTATTATTATCCCCATTTTGTAGAGGAGGAAAATGAGACTGAGTAAGTTAAATGATTTACCTACAGTCATACAGTGCCTGAGGCAGGACTTGAAATCAAGTTTTATGCAGTATAGGTTCAGTACCTTACTACGCCACCTAGATATCTCCAGTAATTGTTTGATAGTTTGATTGGTATAGCACTAGATCAGTAAATTGATCTAGTAGTATTGTCATTTAAAATATTTTGTCAGGCTCAATCATGATACACTGCTTGTCTATCTTTAGTAAATAATTTAATTTAATATTTTCTAGTTGCCTTTCTATAATCCCTGAGAGTGTCTCAGTGGGTAAACTACCATATATTTATTTTTTTGTTTGTCACTTGTTGTTATTTTGGATATAATTTATTTTTCAACATTTTTCTGTTGAGCTGTGTTTATAATATAAGAAAAGCTGGTAATTTTGTGAGTTTATTATACATCTTGCTATCTTACTTAAGTTATGGATAGGTTTAGTTATTATTTTCATTAAATCTTTTGTCTAAATAAAGGAAAAAAATCATTTACAGAGTACCTATTATGTGCCAGACACTGTGCTAAGCACTTTTTACAAATATACTCTCATTTGATCCTCACAACAACTCTACAAGGTAGGTGCTACTATTACCCCCATTTTACAGTTGAGGAAACTGAGCCAAACAGAGATTAAGAAACTTGCCTAGGATCACTTAGCTAGAGTCTGAGACCAAATTTGAATTCAGGTTTTCTCAACTCCAGAACTATAACTTTATCCACTGCAGCTGCCTCTAAATAAAACATTATATCATTTGAAAGTAAAGGCATTTTGTCTCTTCTTTGTTTATGATTATAATCTCAATTTCTTATTTTTATTTTCTTGGTATAGTCAGTTTTTCTTTTTCTTTTTTTACTTGTCAAGACAAATTTACCAAACAATGAATATGAATTTTAACATGTGTTTTTAAACCTTTGGGTTACAAATTTTCTCCCTTCCTCCCTCCCCACCCATCCTCCTTGAAAAGGCAAGCATCCTGGTACAGGTTATAGATGTGTAGTCATGCAAAACACTTCCATAGCAGTCCTGTTGTGAAACACTAAGTATATTTCCCTTCATCCTATCCTACCCTCCCATTTATTCTACTCTCTCTTTTGACCCTGTCCCTCCTCAGAAGTGGTTGCTTCTGATTATGCCCTCCCCCAATCTACCCTCCCCTCTATCAACCCTCGGCTCTCTTGTCCCCTTCCCCCCTTATTTTCCTGTACGGTAAGATAGATTTCCATACCCCATTGTGTATGTTATTCCCTCCTTAAGCCAAATCCTATGAGAATGAGATTCACTCATTCCCTCTCACCTTCCCCCGTTTCCCCTCCACTGTAAAAGTCTTTGGTTGTTTGTTTCATGTGAGATATTTTACCTCATTCTACTTCTTCCTTTCTCTGTCTCCCAATGTAATCCTCTCTCACCCCTTAATTTTATTTTCCAGATATCACTCCTTCATCTTCAAATCACCCTGTGCCCTCTATCTATCTATCTATACATACACAAAATTTTTTTCCCCTCCCACTACCCTAATACTGACAAAGGACTCATGAATTACAAATATCATCTTTCCCTGCAGGAATGTAAACAGTTCAACCTTAATAAGTCTCTTATGATTTCTCTTTCCTGTTTACCTCTTCCATGTTTCACTTGAATCTTGTATTTGAAGGTCAAATTTTCTATTCAGCTCTGGCCTTTTCCACAGGAATGCTTGAAAATCCCCTATTTCATTGAATGACCATTTTTTACCCTGAAGGATTACACTCAGTTTTGCTGGGTAGGTGATTTTAGGTTGTGGTCCTAACTCCTTTGCCCTCCAGAATATTATACTCCATGGCCTCCGGACCTTTAATGTAGAAGCTGCTAAATCTTGTGTTATCCTGATTGTGTTTCCACAGTACTTGAATTGTTTCCCTCTGGCTGCTTGCAATATCTTCTTGACCTGGGAATTCTGAAATTTGGCTACAACATTCCTAGGAGTTTTCCTTTGGGAATCTCTTTTGGGAGGTGATCAGTGGATTCTTTAAATTTCTATTTTGCCCTCTGGTTCTAAAATATCAGGGCAGTGTTCCTTGATAATTTCTTGAAAGATTATGTCTAGGATCTTTTTTTTTGATCATGGCTTTCAGATAGTCCAATAATTTTTAAGTTCTCTCTCCTAGATCTATTTTCCAGGTCAGTTGTTTTTCCAATAAGATATTTCACATTATCTTCTATTTCTTCATTCCTTTGGGTTAGTGTTACAGTGCTTTGATTTCTCAAATTGTCTCCAGTTTCCAATTTCTCCATTCTAATTTTTATGGAAGTATTTTCTTCAGTAAGATTTTGGACTTCCTTTTCCATTTGGCCAGTTTTGTTTTTTAGGGCATTCTTCTCCTCATTGACTTTTTTGACCTCTTTTGCCATTTGGGTTAGGCTATTTTTTAAGGTGTTATTTTCTTCAGCATTTTTTTGGGTCTCTTTTAGCATCACTCTCAGTTTTTCCTCTACTTCTCTTACTTGCTCCTCAAAATCATTTTTGAGCTCTTCCATGGCCTGGGGCCAATTCATATTTTTCTTGGAGGCTTTGGATGTAGGAGCTTTGGCTTCATTGTCTTCTTCTGGTTGTATGTTTTGATCTTCTTTGTCATCAAAGTAAGATAATATAGTCTGACTCTTTTTTGCACTGTTTGCTCATGATCTCAGTTGATTACTTGAGTTATAGACTCTTTGTTAAGGTAGGAGTCTGTTTCCAGTGTGGAGAATGTACTGTCCCAAGCTTCAGGGTTTTTGTGCAGCTGTGTTCAGAGACACTTCTAGGGACCTGTAAATTTTCAGTTCTTCTAAGGTACTATGATCAAGGGCGAGGTGTTTACTCCTTTCCTGGCCTATGCTGTGGTCTATGAGCACTCTTTTCTGTCTTTTCTGTCTTTTCTGTCTTTCTGTCTTGGAACTGTGAGGAGGAGTTCCTCTCCACCTCCACTACAAGCTCCACCATGCCAGCACTCCTCCTTGCCCCAGGACTGCCACCCAGAACTGTGACCCAGATCCAAGCACGGGCAAAGCAAGAGAATCCTGCACCAGCAGAGAGATTCCTGCAATCCCCCTCTGATCAGCCACTCGATTCCCCCTAGTCTGTGGGCTGGAAGCTCAGGAAGCAGTCTCAGCCCCAAGGAATGGGGCTGGGATCCTGCGCTCCTCTCTCACCACTGCAGTCACAGACTTTTCCCAATGACCTTCTAAGTTGTCTTTGGCATTCGTGGGTTGAGAAGTCAGGAAACTGCCACAGCTGCTTGCAATTCAGTCCTCTGAGGCCTGCTCCAGGGTCACTGTGGACTGTGCACCCACCCTGAACTGAGCTCCTCTCCCCGCCTGGCATGATATACCTTTCCAATCAACCATCCAGGCTGTCTTTAGCTGGAAATTTGTTTCACTCAGTCTTTTTGTGGGTTCTGCTGGTTTAGAATTTGTTTAGAGTCATTTTTTATAGATATTTGGTGGGGTTTGGGGGAGAGCCCAAGCAAGTCACTGCTTTTACTCCGCCATCTTGGCTAGGCCCCATATAATCAGTTTTTCTACAACTGTACTTAGTGATACCACTAACAAGGATATCCTTGATTCATGCTTGATCATTTTGGAAATGCTTCTGTTTCCATTATAAATAATGCTAACTTTTTTTAAATAGATACTTCTTATCACATCAAAGAAAAATTCATTTATTCCTTTGCTTCTTAGTATTTCTTAACTCAAATGAGTGCTGTATTTTGTTAAAGGTTTTTTGACATTCTATTTATATGTCATATCAATTTAATTGTTAGTATGTGCTAATAGGAATAGTCTTCTCTTGATATAGTATGGTTATAAATCTCTGGACAATTCTGAAGAGCTGATGCTGAGGATTACCAAAGAGTAAATGAAAGAGGTCCATGGAGGGCACAAGCAAATTGCAACATCTTATAAGTAATGGATTATATAAGTTTAAATATATAATTGAAAAGGAAAGTGTGCTGGCCTCGTGGTAACAGAAAAGGTTTAATTAGTGGCTAGCCATTTGGCATTCTTTCAATGTCCAGAGAAAGTGAGAAGGGACCTTGGCACTTTGTGCGGCTCCTGTATGATGAACTCGTGGGAGAATATGGACAAAAATCAGACAGGATGAGCAAGAGAAGTTAAGTTGTGACAAGAAGCATTGCAGGAAGTGCTTATATTGATGATGGCACATATGCATTGTAGTATAGGAATGTTATGCTTATTATTTGCCTATAATGGTGCCCCCATTCCTGAAATAAATCTAATATAAGAGAAAATATTTTCTTCAATATTTATATTGCTCCTTGACTAATTTTTTTGTGTGTGTCAGTATTCATTATGGAAATTTTTATATCATTTTTTCTCCTACTTAATTCTCCCTGGTTGGGGTATCAGAACCATATTTTTCTTATCGGGGTCAGGTAAAAATGACATCTATCTATTTTTGTAGACAATGGATATAAACTAGGGGTAGGTCTGTCTTTAAATATTTCATAGAATTTGCTTTTAAGTCCATCTAAGCCTGTTTTATTTGGTGTGGGGAAAATTCACTAATAGTTTTCCTAACTTCTGTTTCTGAAATTCTATTTCTTGTTCTGTTAAGGGCATCTTATATTTTTATAAATCTATACTTACCTATTTTATTTAAATCTTCAGTTTTGTTAGCATGCATTTCAGTATAACAGTTCCTTACCATTTCCTTTACTTGCTTGTGACTAGCAGATATCCCTATCCTCAAACATTTCAAATCCTGTGAATATCATTAAAGGTCCTACTCTGATGCCTTGGTATGCCTAGGAAGTGACCATGGGTTCTCATATGCTATCTGTTGGACTGTAAACTAGAGAGGCAGGAAGGAATCCACCAAACTCTCTGGTGACCATGCATCTATTTCACAAGTACCAGACTAGTACTTTGTGAAAAGAGGCATGACCAGTGCATTGACCATACAATCCATGTAATATTTGTTATCTTTTGTTTTTATGTCACATTTTTTGTCTGAATACATCCTTCTACTAATTTTCCCAGTAATTCATCCATCAGAACAAAGAATAACAAAGAAAGATAATAAAAAAGCTATGCAGTAAAACTAATCAATAAATCAATCAAATTTCATAATATACAGTGTTCCATATCCATGGCCCCCTACCTCTGCAAAGAAGGGAAAGAGTTGCATCTTTTTTCGTCTTTTCTTTGGGAAGTCAAGCTTTGCTATCATAATTACACAGTACAGCCCATTTTTTAAAGGAGGATTTTTTTAAAAAGACCATATATCACTTAAGAGTTTGTGTGGGTTAGGTAAAAGTTTGATGGACAGGGAGTCAAATGATTGAGATTCTAGTCCGATTTCTGTTATTAACTAACCATGTAACTTTGAGCAATCTCTTTCTTTCTATGGGTCTCTGTTTTTTCAATGGTAAACTGAGAGGGCTGGAAGGTATAATCTTCATGTTTCTAACTGCATTTCACTTATATGGGGTAAATCAATACTTTCAATGGGCAACCTGACAATATTATTAACTTATTTTAGTGTAAACTGCTTCCTTCACAGCGTATCTAAAGATTAGTATATCTTCTGCCTATTTAAATTTCTTAATTATTTAAAACATAGTTGTTCTGAATTATAGATATACAAATACCTCAGCACATCTTTTATTTGATTTCTATGAGTTCATCATAATTGGCTTCAGTATAAAAAATAACTGAGTTTTCAATGTTTAGTTTGCTTACAAATGCTTTAGATACAAGTAGGTAAGGAGCATGATTTCTGTGCTCAAAAAACTTAGTCTAGGTAATGAGGTCATACCTGTAAATAAAAGGTAACAACTGCAAGTAGATTATGGAGACTGTATTGCATTTAATTTTTCATTTCTAAGTTTAAAGCCTCTTTATATGTTCTTCCTCTGTCATGGTGAACATTATTTGATTTTCTAGAATATTCACAGCAAATTACAGCTCTGGAAGGCAAAGAAATATTTTGCTGATTATAGAAAGAACATATGACAGAATGCACCATAATAACAACACATCCTTACAGGTCCCTGTGTGATCCACTAAGACATATATAACTCAAAAGAAAATTTAACTTTTAGTGATTGTGACTTTGTGTAGAGCCTGGAGCAGTGTCATTTGTCTGACCTTGCTGGGTGAACTACAAATGACCTCTCTGAAGAACAGCACAGACCTTTGCTTTTGCTCTAGGCTTTTTCTTGATTCTATAACTTCCTTCAGGTTACTCTTAACAGTTCATTGTTAGGGATAGGAGCAAGGGAGGAATGGAGAGAGAAAGGAAGGCAGCTAAGGAGAAGGGAGAGAGAAAGAGAGAGAGAGAGAGAGAGAGAGAAAGAGAGAGAGAGAGAGACAGACAGAGACAGAGAGACAGAGAGACAGAGAGACAGAGACAGAAAGAGAGACAGAGAGACAGACAGAGACAGAGACAGACACAAGAGAGAGAAAGAAGAAAGAAGAAACACTTAGCTGAAGCTTCAAAGATTCCCCTCACCCCTAGGCTTATTTCTTCCTTAGTTCCACCATCACTCTATTAATAACAGACAACGTTTTCATTAAATGATGCACTTTCCCGCTCCAGGATAGACTTGAGTTTTCTGTACGGATCATTATAAGAATCCCAAGAGAGCTTCTTCAACCACACTGTCTTCACAACAGAGACAGGAACTAACTATTCCTCTCTATACCATACAATATACAGATCCCAAGAGTGAGAAAGACCTAATAACCCACAAGTGAAAGAGGTACAGATTTAGTTATCAAATTCCATCCTGTAGGATAAAAGCATCTCCATTCAAAGTTCTCATTTAAGGTCTTTGTGGATAAAAGATCTTTCCCAGCTACCCCTGCATGGCAGGAAGTCATCTCCATTGCATTACAATTAGCTTTTTGGTGTTCTTTTCCTCCCCCCACCTTCTCCCAACAAATGATGAAGCCTCCTTAATCACATTAAAATATTTTCAGTCATTTGGGGAGTTTGAGGGTGAATGGGAGCAAAGCTTTAAGGAAAATATTTTTTCCCCTTCATTTCAGTTTAATATTTGAAGAAATGACAGTATCTCAGTAGTTTAAAAGAGGTAACAAATTAGATTTTTTTCCTTATCTTTTCTTGTCTTTTTTTTTTGGTTTAACTCATATTTTTGATCCCCTTTCTGTCTTTACAGTGTACTAAGTAAGAGTAGGGATTCATTTCAAAGTGGGAAAGGCATAGGCTTATTATTTTCTTCCTATTTATTTACATAAATATTTGTTGTTACACATCTCTTCTATTATGGACATTGTGAAAGATAATTTTATGGACACTTGAAATGGGAAGAGTTAGCATCCAAATTAGAACAAGACATGAGGCCATGTGTGCAATGTGATTTGGCAAATTTCTTCTCTAAAAGCTTTAAACAGTGGACTTGGAAAAAAGATAAATTTTAGAAAAATTTATAAAGCATTCCAGTTTAAAACTTTGCCTCCATCTTTTATTTAACACAATCCATCATTTAATTGATTATTGCTGAAATCACAATAATTATCACATGACATGTAAAATATTAATTTTCAAAATGTTTTTGCTATTTATTTCTTTTTTAAATAGTATTTTATTTTTTCCCAATTACATGTCAATACAATTTTTGGCATTCATTTTTATAAGATTTTGAGTTCCAAATTTTTATTCCTCTCTCCTTTCCTCCTTCCCTTTCTCTCTTCCTAAAATAGTAGGCAATTTGATGTCATGTAAAATATATTTCCATATTAGTCACAGTTGTGAAAGAAAAAAACAGACATAAAGGAAAAAAAAACAGAAAAGAATAAAATGAGGGAAAAAAGCATGCTTTGATCTGAATTCAGAGTCTATGAGTTATTTATCTGGATGTGGACAGCATTTTCCTTCATGAGTCCTTTGTACTTGTCTTGGATAATTGTTTTGTTGAGAAGAGCTGAGTCATTCATAGCATTCATAGTTGATCATTACACAATGTTGATGATGCTATGTACAGCGTTTTCCTGGTTCTGCTCATTTCACTTTACATCAGTTCATACAAGTCTTTCCATGTTTTTCATATAAGCCAATCTGATGAGTGTCAGGCAGTGCCTCAGAGTTGTTTTGATTTGCATTTCTCTAATCAAAAATGATTTAGAGCAATTCTTCATATGCCTATAGATAGCTTTGATTTCTTCATCTGAAAATTGCCTGTTCATATCCTTTGACCATTTATGAATTGAGGAATGACTTGTATTCTTAAAAATTTGACTCAGTTCTCTATATATTTGTGAAATGAAGTGTTTATTAGAAACATTTGCTGCAAAGATTGTTTCCCAGCTTTCTGCTTTTTTTCTAATCTTAGCTGCATTGATTTTGTTTGTGCAAAAGCCTTTTAACTTAATATAATGAAAATTCATATTTTATATTTCATAATGCTCTCTATCTCTTGTTTGGTCATGGACTTGTAACTCACTTAACTTCTCCTTTAAGAATTCAGATGCTATTCCACTTGGTGCATATATGTTTAGTATTGATATTACTTCATTGTCTATCTTTTAGTAAGATGTTTTTTCCTTCTTTATCTCTTTTAATTAGGTCTATTTTTGCTTTTGCTTTGTCTGAGATCAGGATTGCTAATCCTGCTTTTTTTTCTTCAGTTGAAGCATAATAGATTTTGCTCCAGCCCCTTACCTTTACTCTGTGTGTCTCTCTGCTTCAAGTGTATTTCTTGCAAACAACATATTGTAGAATTCTGGTTTTTTATCTACTCTGCAATCTGCTTCTCTTTTATGGGAGAGTTCATGACATTCACATTCTCAGTTATGATTACTAACCGTGTATTTCTGAAATCTGCCTGTTCATCATTTCTTATTGCACAATTGTATTCCATTACATTCATATACCACAATTTCTTCAGACATTCCCCTTATTTTTCCTCCTTTTTGTTGTCTCTTTCCCTTTTCCCTTTTCCTCAACAGTGTTTTGCTTCTGTCTAACACCTCCCCTGATTTTCTCTCACTTCTGTCATCCCCACCCTGCCACACTTTACTTAATCTCCTCCCCGCCTACTTTCTTGTCAGGTAAGATAGATTTTTATATTCGACTGATTGTGTGTGTGTGTGTGTGTGTGTGTAGTGTATTATTATATATATTGTGTATATTATATATATGTAGCTATATATATAGTGTATTATTGTATTATTATTGTGTATACTATTCCCTCTTGGAGCCAATATCTATGAGAGTAAAGTGTGTAATCACCCATCTTCCCATCTTTCCCTCCAACTGTAATAGGTTTTTCATGCCTCTTCATGTGAAGTAATTTGCCCGTTCTACCTCACTTTTACTTCTGCACTCAGTGTACTCCTTTTACTCATCCCTTAATTATTTTTTAATGTCATTCTATTGGATTCATCTTATACCTGTACCCTCTGTCTATGTATATTCCTTCTTGCTGTGCTGTTAGTGATACAATTTTTAAGAATTACAAGTATCATCTTCCCATGTAGGAATGTAAACAGTTCAGTTTCATTGAATTGCTTATGTTTTCTTTTCCCTCTTTTATATCTTTTGAGGCCTCTCTTGGGTTTTGATATTGGAGATCAAATTTTTTATTCTATTTTGATCTTCTCCTTATGAAAGCTTGAAATACTTCTATTTCATTGAACGACCTTTTTTGTCCTTGAAGTATTATGTTTAATTTTTGCCGGTCAGATGATTCTCAGTTGTGGTCCTAGCTCCTTTGCTTTCCAGAATATCATGTTCCATGATCTATGATCTTTTAATGTTGTAGCTGCCAATTCCTGTGTAGTCCTGATTATGACTCTCCAGTATCTGAATTGTTTCTTTTTGACTACTTGTAGTAATTTTTCCTTGACCTGATAGTTATGAAATTTGGCCATAATGTTCCTTGGGGTTTTTATTTTGGAATCTCTTTACTGAGGTTATCAGTGGATTCTTTCAATGTCTATTTTGCCCTCTGGTTACAGGACATCAGGGCAGCTTTCCTTGATAAATTCTTGAAAGATGATGTCCAGGTCCTCTATGGCTTTTGAGTAGTCCAATGATTTTGACATTGTCTCTCCTAGATCTATTTTTCAGGTTACTTGTTTTTCCAATGAAGTATTTTACAATTTCTTCTATTTTTTCATTCTTTTGAATTTGTTTGATTAATTCTTGATGTCTCATAGAGTCATAGCTTCCACTTGCTCAATTCTAACTTTTAAGGAGTTGTTTTCTTCAGTTAGTTTTTGTACTTTCTTTTCCATTTGGCCAATTCTACTTTTTAAGAAGTTGTTATCTTCAGTGGATTTTTGTACTTCCTTTTCCATTTGGCCAATTCTACTTTTTAAAGCAAATTATTTTCCTTTTCCAAACTATTGACTCTTTTTCATAATTCTCTTGCATCACTCTCATTTC
This sequence comes from Vombatus ursinus, assembly GCF_900497805.2. Lineage (NCBI taxonomy): Eukaryota > Metazoa > Chordata > Mammalia > Diprotodontia > Vombatidae > Vombatus > Vombatus ursinus. The sequence continues at coordinate 40,977,947 of NW_020948983.1, read as the reverse complement.
TTTCCCCATTTTTTCCCTTCTACCTCTCATATGATTTTTAAGCTCCCTTTTGAGACCTTCCATGAATTCTTTCTGGGCTTGATACCACTTCCCATTTATTGGGGGGGCGTTGCCCATAGATATTTTGACATTCTTGTCTTCTTCTAAGTTTGTGTTTTGGTCTTCCTTGTCACCATAGTAGCTTTTTTTTTGTTAGATTCTATTTTTTGTTGTTTTTTTTGCTCATCTTTTTGATCTTTTAAATTTGAGCTTTGCTCCTGGGGTGGAAGGGGCACTGTTTCAGGCTTCTTCTGCCAGGCCCTGACTACCTGGTGCTGCACTGATGTTGCACTGAAGTCCACAGGGGAACCTCATGCACTGAGTGGGTAGGGTGGGTTGCAGATGCTGGCACTGCTGGAAGCCATAGAGGTTTGAAAGCTTACCTGTTGCTGAGCCTGGGTCCTAGAGCTGGTGTTGGATGTATACTGAGGCCAGTGGAGTGTTTCTGCATTTCCTTTGGATTACACTGAAGCACATGGTGGTCTGGTCTCTGGAGGCTGCCTGTTTGCTCAGGCCTACACTGAAGGCTGGCCACTGGTGGCTGTCTGTTTGCTCAGGGCTATGCTTAAATACGTGGTGGTTGTCAGAGCTAAAGTGTGCCCATTCTCCTGGCTATGCTAACGTATGTAGGGGTCCTGGTATTGATGTTTGCCTGCTACACCACACTGGGGCTCAGGATCTCTTCCTGGTTTGCTGAGGTGGGGCTTGCTGCTGGCTTGCTGGGAGTTTCCTGTCTTGGACTGTATTCCCCTTTTACCTGAGTGAGACAGATCTTTCTTGCTTATCTTCCAAGTTTCTTGGGCAAAAAGAATGTTTCACTCCGTCTTTTTTGCTGGTTCTGCTGTTTCAGAATTTGTTTTGGGACACTATTTTACCATTGTTTGGAGGTGAATATGGGAGAGTTATGGCAATTTGCTGCTTACTCCATCATCTTGGCTCCCAGAAAATGATAGATATGCAGTTTATTTCTTGATATTCTAATAGAGCAAGAGATACAATAGACACTTCTGTACAACTAAATACATTCTGATTTTTTCAGGTAAAAGGACACCTTAGACTACATATATAATGTGAAAATTGGTGACTATATTGAATTGAAACAGTTGCTAGAATTTTGTTAATTTCACTGATTTATATTTCTGGGAAGATAGCATTGATTTTGGCCAAAGACCATTGCCAGTCATATAAAACAAAGAAAAGACCTTTACTATAGATTATAAAGATCTAAATGGAATAAATGTAAGAGTATTAATGAGTGTTAGAATCAGGAACAATTTCAAATTGATGTAATAAGAAGAACTGGTGGATGACTCAATTTTATGCAGAGTTCTCTAAAGGATTTTTAACTTTCATGTGAAGTATTCAGTGCAAATTTAAGAGATTTGAGGCTATTATATATACTATGTAAAACCAGTAACACAGGTTTTCTAGTATTGTTCTCATTAATATTATCTGGTGAAATTTCTATTATGTTTTAAGATACATAAGTCAGGTTAAATGTTAAGGCAAAGATCTTTTAGCTCATTGTCTCCACAGGTATTGATCTCTGTACTGTGGGTAAGTCAAGTTGTATCTGTTTTCAGTTACTAATGTAGACCATAGAGTGGTATGTAAACACCAGAACTCATTATCATCATCAATATAATCATAACTAGATGTTCTATTTATTTCTATCAATTCTTAAAGAGCTCCATTGGAATCTTTCATTTAAAAAATTCCAAGCTTTATTTCTACATGATCTTTTCTCCTTTGTTGAACACAAAAGAGTTCCTCTTACATGACATTTCAGTTCATGATTCTATGCCTTTCTACATTACTGAATAGTCTCCCTTCTCACCTATTCTTTTTGGAACCCCTACCTCCCTTCAAGTCTCAACTCAATTGCCTCATCCAACAAGAGGTCTTTCTTGTGTCCACTAGCTCCCTGGTTCTGATTTAGTGGTTCAGATATAATGACAATGATCCAGGCGATTCATTCTAAAAATTCTTTAATCTACCTGAAAAAGCAAATTACTGCCCAATTATGTCACATATATTTTTCCTTTGCAACAATATGCATGCGCATGTTGGAAGCAAGGAAGCAAGAAAAGCAGTTTTAAACACCTACAATGTGCTAGACACTGTGCTAAATACTTTACAAATATTATCTCATTTGATTCTTACAACAGCCCAGGGGGTAGGTGCTATTATTATTCACATTTTCTAGTTAAGGAAACTGAGGTAGAATTGCATTAAGTGACTTGTGCAGGATCATACAACTGGTATCTGAGGCAAAATTTGCACTTAGGTCTACTGTATTCACGATGCCACCCAGTTAGCTCTAGGCAGCTGTTTGAAGCATTATAGATTTGTTTCTGTACCAATTGAAAACTATTGTGATCATGCTATAGCAATTGAATCAAATGCTGACCACTACTAAGCTTAATGTGTTATTGCAGTTTCTTAACCTCTCATCAAATTGTTTTCAAATTGCCACAAAGATTTGACATTCTAGTGCAGACCAGTTCCCAATGGATGGTCACATGCATATTCATATTCTCATTTGCATTATGTATACTGCACTGGAGCAGATTCCTTGTTCCCCTCTGTTCCCCTGCAATTGTTCCTCATCAACTGCATAATAATGTGATCAAGATGCTATAAATGTTTATGTTGTTCCAATGGAAATTCTAGGCTGTCTGAAAACCATGATTTCCAAACTTTCTGCAGAAACAAACTTCATCTTGCCTTTCATTGCATATTAAGACTATTATCTAATTTCAACTTATCCTCTGCCTATATTACTACTCTTCTATCTGACAAATTTTCAAATATACTGGATTGTAACACTGATCAGTTGTTCAGTAGAGCTTTTGTGAGATTGGAACCAGAGAATCAGTGATAGAAGAGAAGAAAGTAATGTCTGAAGATATTCCTGTTTAATGTATATATAAATGTTGTTAATAAAAGAGGCAATATATGCAATTAATCTTTAGGTACATTTATTATTTAATACATCATTTTCATTAGCTGGTAGAAAAGTACATATTTAAATTACAACTAACTATTTATTTTCAGCTATCACTTAGGTTGCTAAAAATGTAAACAAAATCCATTTCTCCACAAGAGAGCTTGTAAAATTCTCCTAAGATTTTCTACAACTTATTTATGTGAGCAAGTATTTTTACTCTATTCCTATTTTAAAACAAAATACAGAAAAAACTTGATGTGTAACCAGATTTAAGATTGTTTGATTTTGACACAAATATTTCAAACCTTTGTTCGAATAAAAACATTTAATATAAAAATTAAGATTACATATAATTATATTGTGTTAAATGTCTTCCAAGTTACAACTTATTTCATTAAACTATTATTTTTATTCAAAAAATTTTAAGAGAAAAACCTTTAATATGAAGCTTCTTAGATAATTGTCAGCATATAAGGTCTTGCCTGGATTGCTTATTTTAGTTTCTCCAGAATATCCCTCATAAAATATATGTAATTATTTTATAACTAGAGTATGTAAATTTATATGTAGAATTTCATAATATAGGTAGAAAAATTTTATTTTTTATAGTTATATAATATAATTTTTAATTTGGGGAATTTAGGGCAAAAGTTTTCACCACAGTTATTGCAAGCACTTAACAAATTTAAAAGCTTCTAAAAAAAGATTATGTATAGCATAGTAAGTTACCATGAAAATTCACAAAACTTTTGCTTGTTGCTGTTGAAAGGGGTTCATGGAACCAAACAAATTGGAAATTAGTACTTTATTTGTTGGTGTTGTCTCTTGAAAGTACTTTACTTCTTAATTATGACATGCATAAAAAACATGAACATTTCCTTATACAAAGACCATACAAAGAGGACTACATATAAAACCATAGATATCCATTCTGCCTAGCTAGTTGTTTGTTTAAGTTTCTAATTTAACTTGTTCATTCCAATACTCCCATACTTCTTTGTTCCTTCTTGAACTTCCATGTACTTACTAATATTTATTTTTAGTGATTTATGGATGGTGTTGTCTTCTTTTCTTTTTCTTTCTTTTTTTTTAATTATCACTGAAACTATGTCCATACTTCCCTCAACTCTCTCACCCCTCCATATATACAAGCATCCATTTTAAAAATTAAGTATAGCCACAGTCACTCACTTTCACACTTTGTGCCAGAAAATGTACATTTCACATTGTACCTAGAGTCCCTTACCTCTCTACCAAGAAGTGGGAAGCATAATTCATTCTTTGTTCATAAGAGATTGGTTTGTCCATGATAGATTGTGATTGGTCACTGAATTGATTATTGTTCTTAAGTCTTTCAAAGTTGTTTTCCTTTATGATGTTGTAGTTGTGTATAAATCTACTTGTTTTAATCCAAGAGTTCAAACAATTAAGTCTTCTCAGATTTTTCTGAATCTATTTCTTTTACTATTTCTTAAGATACAATACTTCTTTACATGCGTATGTTATGATTTGTTCAAACATTTGCCAATTGATGGACACTTCTTTGTTTCTATTTTTGGCCATAGCAAAAAAGCCTATATATAGATATATTGGTAATATAAGTTCTTTTTTTCTTTGATCTTTTTGGTGTATAAGACTAATAAAGACATTTTTTTGAGCCAAAGGATATGTGTAGTTCAGTAGCTTTTTTGGGGAGTACAGTGCCAAACTTATTTCCAGAGTAGTTGGACCATTTTCATAGCTCTGCCAATAGTGCTATGTATATGTCCTCTCACAGCTCCTCCAACTATTGACAGTTTTCTTTGACATTATTGCTGCCAATATCTTTTGAGAATTACTTGTTTATACCATCTGATAATTTATATTTGGGAGAATGGATCTTGTTCTATATTTGTATCAATGCCTTCACTATCTATGATATCAGACCTTTATCAGAACAACTTACTGCAAAAATTGCTCCCTACTGCCATACACATAACTGATATCCATAAAATTCTACCTGTATTAATTTTGTTTGTGCAAAAAACGGATTATTTATTAAAATTGTCTATTTGATCTCCTTTGGCCCTTTCCCTTCAATTATGTCCCTATCCACACTTGTGAAAAATATCTTTTTCTCTTCCTTGATTTAAAAACATGACTACTCTTTATATCTATTTCATGTACCCATTTAGAGTATATTCTGGTATATTGTGCAGGATATTTATATATTCAAAATTTCTGCCAATTTTTTTCTGACTTTTTTTTTACCTCAGTGATAGTTTTAACCAATACCAAATAATTTTGATGATAATGCTTTGTAGTATAGTGTTGGGATCTGATACTAGTAAACCTTCTTTTTCTCCACTTTCTGTTATTATTTCCCTTGAGATGCTTGACCTTTTGTTCTGGCAGATGAATTTTATTATTTTTCTATTTCTATAATATAACTCTTTGGTAGTTTGATTGACCTGGCACTGAAATTGTGAATTAATTTATGTAGTATTGCCATTTGTATTATTTCGGGAAGGTCCAAGTAGGAACAATTACCGTCACCAAGTAGTTAGGTTTGTGTTTATATAAATAATGTTTTACAGCTAGATTCATATAACTTGTGTGTGTGTGTGTGTGTGTGTGTGTGTGTGTGTTTAAGCATTTGGGGTTAAGTGACTTGCCCAGGGACACACAGCTAGTAAGTGTCAAGTGTTTGGTCTGAGGCCAGATTTGTACTCAGGTCCTTCTGACTTCAGGGCCAGTGCTCTATCCACTATGCCACCTAGCTGCCCCAACTTTTGTGTGTTTTGGTGGTTGGACTCTCAGGTAGTTTCTGTCTCTTCAGGAGGGGCTTTGTGTTACTTCTTTTTCTTTGCTTTTCACCTTAATTTCTTTCCGTGTGTGTGTGTGTGTGTGTGTGTGTGTGTGTGTGTATAATTGGTAGCATTTCTAGAACTATACCAAATATAATGGCAATAATGGGGATATTTGTCTTTGGAAAGCCCTTACTATTGCCATATTATAAATTATTATATTGTTATTCTAAGTTCTATTTATGATATTAATGAATAATCCATTTATTCCTTTGATTTTTGTTTTTTAAATAATAGAATATATCTTTTTATAACTTTTCTGCATTTATTTATATAATTAATGACAATTCAATTGTTTTTGTTACTAATAACAAACATGTTTCTAGCTTTTGAATATTGGAACAATATTGAATTCTTTGTATAAAGTCAGACTAGTCATTGTATATTTTAAAATAAATCATTATATTTTCTTTGATGAAACTTTCTCTGTTATTTTTGCATTGATACTTTTTAGAGATACTATTCTATCATTTTATTTCTCTGCTTTATCTCTCCCTATTCATGAAGAAATAATTTGATAATATCCCTTATTTCATTTTTTGTAATTTATTTAGTACTAGAATTAATTGGTTGTAATTTTATTAATTTGAATGTTTGAGATAATTCACTTGTAAGTCCATCTTTTCTTCTCTTTGGGAGTTAGTTGATAGTTTTTTTCAATTTCTTTTTTTGAAATACAACTTCTTTTTTTCTTGTTCCATAAAGCTACATATTTTATTTTAAAAATATTCACCCATTTCATTTGTTATAAATTTTATTGGCATATAATTCAGCAAAATAATAATAATCTTCATTTCTTCTTAATTTGTTGTGAATATTTTTTCAATATTTTATATTATCAGTTTTTTTATCAGATTAGCTAACAGTTCATCTGTTTTAGTTTAAAAACCTTACAGTTTTATGACTCAATTCAATGTTCTTTGACTTTTCAATTTGTTTGTCTCTCTTTTGATTTTCAGAATTTCAATTTTTGTTATTTATTTTAGGTCATTTTATTTATTGCTTTAAATCTTTTTTAGTTGCACACCTGATTCATTGATCTTTTCTTTCTCTCTTTTGATAATGAGGATAAATAGAGACATAATTTTCTACTAATGACTGCTCTAACTCTATCTGAAACATTCTGTTTTATTGTCTCATTCTATGTTTTCTCTAATAAAATTGTCTTTTGCTTCTGTGATTTATTCCTTTACTCTTCAGTTCTTTAGGTTTTCAAAACTTTAGATTTAAGTTATTGAGTTTCAATTTAATTTTAAATAATTTCTTCAAAGGCTCTTTATTTTTCATATTATATATACATATATATGCATATATGTATGTATATTTGTTTGCATGTGTGTGTGTGTGTGTGTGTGTGTGTGTGTGTGTGCATGTTATGTTGCTCCCCCTACCAACCTGTAGCAGAATGTAAGCTACTTGAGAGGAGGGGGAGGAGGGATAATTTCATTTTTATCTTTATATTTCTAATGTCCTAGCACAATGACTGGTACTCATAGGTACTAAGTAAGCATGTGTTGAGTTGAAATGAATAAAATTCTCTCACTATACACTGGGATACCTAGAGACACCCCATCTCTAACTAACTGGGAAAGCCTTCAGGTAAGAGTTACTTCAGGTTCAAGGTTCTCCGTAGGTCTGCATCCCTTAAAACCATAGCCTATTAGCTCCTACCAATGTGTTTACTTTTATTATTTATTGATCATAATTATTTCAAAGCAAACGTGTAATGAAATGATTTATTAAGAAAAATATTAATAAAATATTTCCCCTTCACACCTCAGATACACTCTGACAAATAAACACTCTATCAGTGGAAAGAATAGACGTGTATACTGAACATGCGTCACCATGACAGATATGTGGAGGCACAGGTAGGAGACATAAGTTCCCAATCCAAATGTATTGGGAAACTCATTCCTCTGAGGATACAGGATTGCTGATAGTCTAGTGATTTTATGGCAGTACTGCCTCTGAATCTTCTCTCCAAAGGGTATGGCTTTATTTACAGGGGTCTCATAGTTTCTGCTGGATGCTATACTGTTGTATCTTTTTCCTGACATTGTTCTACCAGTCTTCATTTTGCTAACTTTGTGGTCTCAAAATTCTGGCTCACCTGAAATCCTTGACTATTTTATCAAAGGAAGAGAAGCTATTATAATTTTCTTTTAGCTAAAACCAAGCCTAAGACTTTTTTTCCTAACTACTTTAGAAAAGGCAGAAACTCTCCTTGGAGCAGCATAAAGCCTCTCCTTGAATTCTCAAGTTTTGTTGCTTCAGAGACTTGGACACTAAAACCTCTTATCTCCTTGGCAGGAAGTTCTCAGTCCAGTTGCTAAACCCATTGGAACAAAAATCAGGATGAACATTCTACATATCTCCTAAATGTACATCTCTGGAGGTCAGATTATAAAGCTGGGTCATTGTTATTTGCCCAATAATTACAAAATCTCCTTGAGTTTGAGAGATCTCAATTATTTTTGTTCTAATCTTCTTTTCTCCCAGATGAGTGAGTAAAGGCCAAAAGACAAGCTAAGCCTAGAGGAAAAGGTTATCTCTTCTACTTGCTTAACCACATTCCTGACCTTGTATGCAGACACAGCAACCTCAACACCACATAGGAACTCCAAAACATTCCCTAAACCCACCAACCACCATATTTTATGGTATATACAATTTCCCCCAAGATAAAGCAGCACTCTAGGCAGCTAGATGGTTAGAGTGGATAGAGTGTTGGGCTTTGAGCCAGGAAGACTTATGTTCCTGAGTTCAAATCTGGCATCAAACTACTAGCTGTAAGACCCAAAGGAAGTCACTTAACCCTGCTTGCCTCAGTTACTCATCTGGAAAATGATCTGGAGAAGGAAATGGCAAACTACTCTAGTATCTCTGCTAAGAGAATGCCAAAAGGGGTCATGAAAAGTTGGACATGACTGAAAATGACTCAATAACAAATAATAACAAAAAAACCCCACTAAATCTAGAGGGCCCTGTTCTTTAGTTGATTTGACTTTAAGAATGAGTTGGTGGTTGATTGTTGTCTTTCTGCTTCAAGAGGACCAAAAGGACATTACTGTGCCCAAAGGGTAACAAAACTGTGCCTACCCTTTGACTAAGCAATGCCACTACTAGGTATGTATCCCAGAGAGTTTTTTTTTTAAAAGAAAAAGACTTATTTGTATAAAATATTTATAGCAGTTTTTTTGTGGTGGCAAAGAATTGGAAATTCAGAGAATGCTCATCAATTGAGGAATAGGTGATCAAGTAGTGAGAGTAGTTGTTGTCCTTCATACTCAAAGTGGACCAAAATGACATCACTATGTTGGGGTCAAGGCACAGTGATCAACAGTAGGTGATCAGACCAATTTAAGCTCAGAAGTCTCTACCACAGGTTGGGCACAAATAGTTCATATGAATATTTGGAGTGGAGATGTCACTAAATTTGTGCATCTCAAATTTTTCTGAGCTACTACAATTCTGCTTCCCTCATAGAGCATAGTGCTTTCTTCCAGGGAGACCTTGAAAGTATTCTTCTATTGCTTCTTCTGACCTCTGTGTCAACACTTGCCTTGTGTGACTTCTCTGTAAAAATAGCCTTTTAGCCAAACTTACATTTGGTATTCAAACAAGGTGGCCAGCTCATTGGAATTGTGCTCTCTGCAATAGAGTTTTAATGATTGGCAGTTCAACTCAAGAAAGGACTTTATCTTTAGAATCTTCATAAAACAATTCAAATGGAAGTAATTTATTCTCCTAGAGTGGTGCTGGTGCACTCTCCAGATTTTACAGGTGCATAACAATGAGGTTGGCACAAAGGCTCTGTAGACCTTCAGTGTGCAAGGCAGTCTAATACCTCTTCTCTTCCACACTTTCCTTCAGAGTCTCCCAAACACTGAACTAGCTCTGGCAATGCGTGCATCAACCTCATCATCTATGTGTACATCCCTGGAAAGTATATTGCCAAGGTAAATGAACTTATACATAGTATTCAAAATTTCTCCATTTGCTATAATTGATAATTCTACATGTGGATGGTGTAGTGCTGGTTGGTGGAGAACCTATTTTCTTGGTGTTGTCAAACCAAAATTAGTAAAAGTGACAGAGAATCAATCTATACTCTGTTCTTTGTTGCATCTCAGCCTCAGAGACTGTATTGAGTACCTAGCCATCTGTGAATAAGAAGTCATACACTAACTCTCCCACCACTTTAGTCTTGGTTTGTAGCCTTTTCAAGTTAAATAATTGACTGTCAGTGAGGTTGCTGACCTTGATGCCATTTTTGTCCTCATTGAAGGAGTCTGATGATATTGTTGAAAACATCATGCCAAAAAGCATGGGAGCAAGCATACAGCCCTGCTTGACTCCATTGGTGATTAGGAAAGTGTGAGAGCATTGTCCATTATCTAGAACCTGTGTAAGCATGCCACATGAAAAAGATGTACAATACTGATGAACTTCTCTGGGCAACCAAATTTTGCCATGATCTTCCACAAGCCCTCAAGACTGACAGTATCAAAGACCTTGGTCAGATTGATGAACGTTGCATACAAACTTCTGTTCTGCTCCTGGCATTTCTCCTGGAGTTGTTGGGCAGCAAACACCATATTTACCTTTCCTTGGCCCTTTCTGAAACCACACTGGCTCTTGTGCAGATGATCACCTTCCAGGTGAAGTATCATCCTATTAAGGAGGACTCTGGGAAAGATCTTGCCAGCAATGACCAAGAGAAACCCCTCTCCCCAATCCTGTGATTGTCACAGGAAAAATATTTCCTTTTCCAAATCGATTTAATTTTAAATTTTAGTTGATTTGACTTTAAGAATATGTGCCCAAAAAGTTATTAAACTGCCCATACCATTTGACCCAGCAATGCTATTACTAGGTCTATTTCCAAAGATGATTAGGGAAAAAGTAAAAGAACCTCTATGTTCTAAAATATTTATAGCAGCTCCCTTTGTGGTGGCAAAGAACTGAAAGTTGCAGGGATGCCCATCAATTGGGGAATGGCTGAACAAGTTGTGGTATATGATAGTGATGGAATAGTACTGTGCTATAAGAAATGATGAGCTCAATGATCTTAGAAAAACATGGAAAGACTTGCATGAAATAATGAAGAGTGAAATGAGCAGAATCAAGAGAACATTGTATACAGTAATAGCAATATTGTTTTAAGAATGACTTTGAGTGAATAAGTTATTTTGACTATAATTAATACCCAAATTAACTATAAAAGACATATGAAGAAAGATGATATCTGCATCCAGAGAAAGAACTGATAAATAGAAGCACATATAGATTATACACACACATTTACCTAGTTGTGTCTAATGATAGCCATCTCTAGGGCAAGGTGGGGGGTGGGTAGAAAAAAAAAGAAATTTACCTGATAACTTTGTTGTATATTTGAAGAGAACAGGAAGTTGTGCTTAGTAAATTTGCAGTTTCATGTACAATCATTTTTTATTGTACTGTTATAGAAATGCTTGTTTTATTCCATAAATATGTTTTAATGTAAAAAAAAAGAGAAATAAAAGAATGCTGAGTGAAACGGTAGAGGTCCTGACTCAGAAGTCAGAGAGTGAGGAGCATGAGGAATCAGAGCCCTGCCAACAAGCTCTTCTCTGGCTTAAGACTTTTGTAGTCATCTCATATCACTAGATATCTTCTTTAGTAGCAGTGAAACCATAACATCTAGTCTCAGCTCACCATAAGCCTTGCTTATTTTACTTCTGGTCATATTGTATGGTCTCCTGTGTGGAATGACTGAGGTGTGGATGTAGCATTTTAACATTTATAAAGTATTTTACATTTAACCCCTATGAAAATCTTATAAATTGGTTAGTTTAGGTACTACTGTATGTATTATACCATTAAATATGATGGCCAGGCAGCACATTATGGAAAAGTTCTAGGTAGCAGAGTCTACCATTACTTTGAAGAATATGATAAAAAAATGTGTATATACATATTATACCTGTGTATGCAATATACATTTACATATATACATATTCATATATCTACTCAAATATATACTCATATACCTAAAAACACACATGTAGACATACATATATATGCATGCACATGCATATACACATGTATACATACATATACAATATACTCATATACATATAACCACAAAATACAAGTATATTATTCATACATGCACATATACACAGTCTGTATACACACATATTGTGTATATGTGTGTGTAGTCCCTAGTTTTATAACTAGCCTTCGAAGATATACATTTAGGAGCATATGGAATGCTAGATCTCATCTCATCTCATCTATACATAAGATATAAGATTTACATATATGACAGATTGATGTCATTTGTGACGTATGTGTATGGGTAAAATATCCAGTTAGAAAACTGTCAAGGCTGCTCTAGCCCTTTCTCATCTCATGGTAATTTTGGGTTTCAATAGTTATGGATTTCCTTATATTATATCTTCTATTCTCCCATTATCTTGGTAGGGGTTGAAACCTTGAAAAGAATGTCTTACTTTCTCCCTTGTATTTAACACCCCACTGTCACTGGAGTGACTCAGTTCCTTCTTTCATGCTATCCTTTAACTCCATGGCCTTCCTATGCATGCTTCACTTTAGTGCCTATCTATCTTTTTTGTCAGCTGCCTTGTTACCTGGCTTATATCCTTCCTTCCCTCCTTCCCTTTCCAGTTTTGGAACCATGATCAAATCAATGCTCCTATTTCTCCTGAGAAAGCGGTGTCAATCTACTTTACTTGGCTTCTACTCACTATTCTGGTAACATTCCAATACAAAATGCCGAAATATCCACACATGCCTCTCCCCCATATTTGTTGTCTCTTCCTATTAGAATATAAAATCCTTAAAGTCAGGAATTGCCTTTGTTTTTTGTATTAGCACTTATCACAGTGTTTGGCATATAGTAAGAACTTAATATTATTTTCCTTTTTCATTTATTCCTTACCATCTCTTCTTAAACCAAGGATCTGGATATAGGTCATATTGCTGTATTATCTTTTTCACTGTATTCCATATCACAACATATTTGTTGATTCTAATCCAATAGCTAGATGGACTAGGCCAATCACTCCCTTGATCAGTGATAGCTCTACTGCCATTTCTTCCAGCACAGGATGATTAGGCTACACTGCTCCTGACCGGAAAGGTTTTGCTACATTGCATCATGGGCCTTAGTGGCCATTTAGTCCAAACTTCTTTTTAAAGTTAAGAAAATTGAGGCCAGAAGAAGTTAAGTGATTTGTCCCACATCAATCTGCTATCAGAGGGGAGATCTGAACCTGGGTGGCTCTGATTCTAGAGCTGCTACTCTTTCCACTATACTACACAGCATTTACAATTCCTCCTCTTATTCCACCAAGAGTTTGTCTGTTTTTGTAAATGATGTATTGCACTTGTAGTATTTTCTACATTTCCATTGATGTAATGCCTTAAGATTTGGAAAGCACTTTATATATATTGTCTCATTTGATCCTCACAGTGACCCTATAAGGTAGTGTTATTGTATCATCCCCTGAGACTGAGAGATTTTGTGACTTGTCTTGGATCATGCAGCTAGGAAATGGCTGAGGCAGGATTTGAACTCAGACATTTGTAATTGCAAGGCTAATGTTCTTTCCACTACCCCTTATCTGCCTCAATTTATGAAAACTGGAAGCTACTAAAGCCAAATACAAATCTTCTGGAAAGTAACTAAGGGAGACTCAAGGCAGGTTGACAAGTACTAACAGACTCAGGAAAATCTATGCATACAAGGGATCAAGCTATCTAATAGGAACTATTCTATTTACTTCACCCAACTGTCCAGCAAGTTATTGGACTATGCTGTTGGCCCCTTTCTCATCATGCAAGCAAATCAACCCTGCGGCATTTCCCCTCAATCTGTGTTCTCACCCTCAACTCCCTACCCTGATGTCTTGAATTAGAAATCTGAACACACCCTGCTTCTTATAAGAGTAGTGTGTAGTGCTTCACTAATAAACAGAATGATTAGCTTGAGAGATATGAGACTCTGGAAAGAGCATTTTACTATTATATAGTCAATAATTATGCATGTTAATGATAGTAATTATCATTAGTTCATATCAATGATACATGTATAATCATTCCAAAATGATTTTGTTTTTTCTATTTTTTGTAAAAGGAGGAAATTATCCAGTCTTGCCCTGCTGGACCCTTTCTCCATTCCAAGGCAACAGACAGATTTGTGCAATCCCTGGAATACAAGTTAAAGTTTCGTTAGTTGACTCAGATGTCTTTCTGAAAGTCATGCTCTTCTGTGGTTCTGAATATTTTCTGATGCCTATCCATTTAAATTTGCTATTTTTCTTTGGAAAATTTGAAAAACATTATACATGCTGGTAATGTTCACCAGTCATAATCAAAGTATGAGTCAGGTCATATCCCTAGGATTTTTGTGAACCACTTTAAAATAAAGTTATCTTTAAGGAACTTCCAGTCCATTTTGTTCCAAGTATAATTCTCTCCAGGTTCTTCTCATTCTTTCCATCTTCTTGCATTAAAAGAAACCCAGGTACTTCTGGAAGACACTGGCCACTCTCTCTATTGGGTGCTCCTTCTTTCATGTCTTCTAATACAATAGGCCAAGAGAAGGAGTATGCATATTCCAGACTCCTCATTGCCATTTCTATACTGTCTTTCCAGTATCATTATTTAGAAACCTCTTTTCCTTTGAGGTTCACTCTATTTATATCTCCAAGTCAAAATCCTTGTCTGGGACCCATGGGTCCTAGATCACTTTCCTGTTCTTGCTCCAGAACTTCAGTGCCTAGATCACAATCTTTCCTTCTATCAACTCCTACTGTCATTTCTTAGGGTCATTAATATACATTTAGGTACTTCTTCAAATATTCTTACCTCCCACTTCAGCAACTTTCACAGTTCCCGTGACTTACATCTTTTTTCCCCGTGTGTATGTGTGTGTGTGTGTGTGTTTATTTGCTTGTTGGTGTATTCTGTCTTGAAACGTTGCTTCTCAGTAAAAAAAAATCCTGTCCCTCATAGCACCTTCCTATAAAGAAAAATTTAAGGAAAATCTTATGACCTACATCTTCACTCTACCTCAAACTTCTCAGAGAGAGGCTCATATACTAATTCTGCCCATTACTTGTAACTGTGAAGTATAGAGAGTCACCCATTACCTATAACTGTGGATAGAGAATTCTAAAATTTCTCCCTTTGTTTTTAACTTCCTATTTTCATCTCTCCTTCATTTCTCTTAATTTATTTTTCATACTCAATAGGACCTCAAGGCCCTTCAACCTTCTCTATTATCTCTGCTGTCATCTCGCTGTCCTCCTTTCACAGTCTTGATCTTGTTGCCCAGCTCAACAATAAGCTCTCTCCTACTCTTAAACCCCTTCTTGAAATGCCATCTTGTCCTTTCACTGCTAAGGATTAGCCAAATTCTCCACTAGTTAAATCCAACTTCTACCTTCTCTCCCTCTACTTATATCTTGCTGAACACTACTATAGAAAGTCACAGAACTGTACACTGTGGGTTACACTACACATCCACATTATTTATTCACAAGCTGAACTGCTACAAAATACTCCTTTTATTCTTCTGTTAGTGATTCTCTATCACACTTTCCACAGAGGCTATTCTTAACCTCTTTTCTCCTAAAACAATCTATATGCCAACTCTTCTCTCACCCTTACTTTAAAGAAAAAAATAAAGTCCGATGATCATGAGCTCTCTCTTGTCCCCTACCTGCACAACTCAAAATTCAACTTAACCACTATCTCATTCGCTATTCCTTGGCTCCAGTCTCTGAGGAAATGCTGACCCTTCTCCCTGACAAGATCAACCCCTCTACCTATGCCTTGGTCCCATTCCATCAAACATCCTTTGGGAACATTACCCTTCAATCATCCTCTCACCTTCAATATATTCTCATTGATTTTTTTTTTTGCCTGCTGCCTACAAATCCCTCATCTCAGGTCTCCCTCATCCTTTAAAAAACACAAACACAAACATATAAACTTCATATGATTCAAGCACTATCTCAGATAATCGCATACATATGTATGTACGTGTATGTGTATGTGTGTATATGTATGTGTGTGTATGAAAGGAAGAATCCTTTCACAGCCCTAGAAAGAATTATTTATCCATACTGCTCCATTTCCTCAACTCCCACTAACATCTCTGTTCCTTGCAATCTGGCTTTTGACATCATAATTGAAATTGCTCTCTCCAAGATTACCAACGTTCTAACGGCTAAATTCTATGTCCTTTCTTAGTTTCCATATTGCTTAATTCCTCTGTAATTGTTGACCATTCTCTCCCACATACTCTCTCTTTTCTTGGCTTTTGTGATGCTGTTCTCTCCCATTTTCCTTTAACTTGTCTGACAATTAATTCCTTCTCAGTCTTCTTCATAGGATTACATCTATTTTCTTTCTATTAAGCAAGGGTGCTTCCCAAGGCCCTGGATTATCAAGAGAGGCAAGGGATTCAAAACTTGCATTTCCTTTTGAGTATTTGAACTCCATTACCGCAAAGGCAAGGGGGCATTCAAAGCCAGAGCAAGTAGAAGAGAGAGAATGGGGGTGATAGAGTAGATGATAGTGGTGGTGCCCTGAGTTTGGTGGAGTCTTTCTCCCTGGGTATGGAAAGGTTAGGCCTCATATAAAGGAAATCAAGAGATAAGAGGAAGTTATGGGAATATCAGAGGAAGGAAAGATTATACAAAGAGCATCTAGGAAAAATGAGGGGCAAATATTGGTACTGTTTTGAGATAGAAAAAGAGGGACGGAGAGAGAAGGAGAGAGAGCTGGGGTGGGAGAGAGGTAGAGAGAGAGAGAGAGAGAGAGAGAGAGAGAGAGAGAGAGAGAGACTGACAGACATTAGAAGAAACTGAATCCATGTCACTCCTTTTTTTTTGATGAGGAAATTAAGGTGCATAGACTGCTTGCACAGAAACACACAGTTATTAAGTACCTAAGTGGGGGATTTGCAACCAGGTCATTCTGCCTTTGGGGGCAACTAGGTAGCACAGTGAATAGAGTGTTGGACCTGGAGTCGGGAAGACTCATCTTCCTGAGTTTAAATCAGGCCTCAGACACTTACTACCTGTGTGACCCTGGGTCAGTCACTTGACCCTGTTTGCTTCAGTTTCCTCATCTATAGAACAGAGAAGGAAATGGCAAACCACTACAGTGTCTTTGGGCCTCAGTTTCCTAATCTGGAAATTGAAAGTAGATGGTCTTTAAGGATCTTTCTATCTCTCAATTCTGATTCTTACTGTGGTAAATTCTATATTTTGTACAATATGCAATGAAAGGGACATTAATTATGTCTGCAACATTACTTATGGTGCATACTAACTTGGCGGGAGGGGCAGAGAATGAAGTAGTAAATGTAGACTAAAAATATACCATGATAGAGACTATTGCTAGCTAAGCTTCATCTTTATCCCTTTCAATAGTATCCTAATGGAGGGGAGAGGACGGATGGGTGAAGAGCTATAGGGAAACTTATGGTTAATTAGAAGAGACATGAGGTCTCCAGTAGGTTTGAAGCTAAGTGACATGCTAGGGATGGCATGTCAAGCATGTTCCAGGGTCTACCTAGCCATAATACTGTGTCACAGCTAAATGATGTTCAACACTACAAATATATTAATGATAATGCAAATCTAATAGTATAATCTGTAAATGGTATATTAGCAAATATTCTTCCATCTCTGAAATAGAAATGATATTCTATTTCAGCCTTAGGACTATAAAGAGAGGAAAAGAACTCTTGAACTCCATTACCACAAAGAGTAGGACATGCAAGGGTGGGTAAAATAATAGAGTGAAGATGGGGGTGACAGAGTAGAATGATAGTGGTGGTGCCCCAAGTTTGGTGGTGTCTTCCTCCTTGGGCATGGGGAGGTTAAGTGTCATATAAAGGAAGTCAAAGGATAAGAGAAAGCAGTGAGGGTATCACAGGAAGGAGAGATTATTTAAAAAGCACGTAGGAAAAATGAGGGTCAAACCAATTATCAGCTGACTAAGAATTTCTCTTTTAGCAAAAATGCATCATTTAATGAATAGAGACTCTGTAAGGCCAAAACAAATCCAATGAACGAAAGGCTATTTATAAGTTGTTCACTACAAGCATGAATGTGTGTATCTATTTCTTTCCTTTTCTAGATATATATATATATACATACATACATAAATGTGTGTATGTATGTACATATATACACACATATGTGTGTATATGTGTATAGCCTCAGATACTTATTAACTTTGTGACCCTGGGTTAATCACTTAACCTATTTGCCTTCATTTCCTCATCTGTAAAATGAGGAGAAGGAAATGGCAAACCACTCCAGTATTTTTTGCCAAGAAAACCCCCAAAATGGTCCTGAAGAGTTAGATAAGATTGAAAATGACTGAACAACAACAACATGAAACATCATGATATAGCAGAATTAAGTACTGTACTTGGAAGAATAAGAGCTTAGTTTGAATCCTATGTAGAATATGTATGTATACACACTTACACACACACACATACACACAAACACAGGGGGGGAAGTGGGGAGAGAGAGAGACAGAGACAGAGACAGAGAGAGACAGACAGAGAGAGACAGAGAGACAAAGAGACACACACACACACACACACAGAGAGAGAGAGAGAGAGAGAGAGAGAGAGAGAGAGAGAGAGAGAGAATTTATTTTTCTGTATGAGAGAGACAGAGAAAGAGAAATGGGAGAGATAGAGACAGAGAGAGTAATGGAGAGAAAGCTGCTTCTAGAAAGCACTGATGTGTCTCTGCAGGAAGAAAAGAGCTTGGATACTTTGCCAAAGGAAAGTTGATGGTAAAAGAAATGGAGTAAAGGAGAGAGATTTATTTTTTTGACCACATGTCACAAATACAACTGAAATGCAGCTTAAAGTCATCACCTTTCCCGTTCAGACTTGATACCATTTTCTCAATGTGACCTCTTTGCAGAACAAAATCAATAATGTTTCTGTCTCCAAACCCCTAGCTGTGTTTTGTATCCATTAGGCCTTACCATTACTTTTATGAAAAAAAGAAGAAACCCTCAGATAAATGAGCAGTTATCTATAAAATGGGGGGTGGCTCTGTTAAGTTGGCTTTAAGGCAATTCCTACATAGGGAATTTACCTTAGGGATTCATTAACAGCCCATGACCTGTTTTGATTCTAAGATTTATTTGATGCAGAGCAAAATGAGAGGATTGGCTAAGTATTTGGATATTTAGAATTAAACCAAATTCCCTTATATTTTTCTCACACACCAGGATAATTAAAATGATGATAGTATTTTATTTTAAAGCTTAGATAATTTATTTTAAATTTATATGTATAACATAGAGTCCTAGAATTTTAAAGAAGGAAGGGACTAAATATCTTCTAGTCTAACCTTCTGATTTTATAGATGGGGGGAAAGGTTCTTAAAGCTTGTGACCTGTCACATAGCTGACATCCCCTCAACTAAATCATAAAACCAAATGTAAATGATGGTGTCTTGAAATAATGGTGGATTTGGAATCTGAAGTCCTGTTTTTGAGGCCTCACTCTGTCACTAACTTTATGGGCAAGTCACTTAATTTCCATAAACTTCAGTTGAATGCTTACACAGCTTACCTATGAGATTATGTATGCAAAATACTTTTTAAATCTTATGACAATATGTAAAAGTTAGATATTATTATTAAACAATAAAAGACTATCTACATATTATGGTCATAATTAGCACTATGTCACTTCTCTCATTAGAATTTTTAATAGAAAATTGATGATAATCCTTAACAATACCTTTTCAAAGTATTATGAATTCCCTTTTTTCATATATTAAATCTTTTCCTGAAATATTACAGATAAAGTAAAAATATATATTCAAATACTGTTTTCTCACTGATTTGCATTACAGTTTTGAAGATGCACTTCCACATACAGAATTTTGGCCCCAACCCATAATAAAAAATCACATTGAAGAATCCTGACCCTTATTTAAAAGAACATTCTAGTTATGCCTATCCTCAGTATTTATAATCTCTCTTCTCAACTTCTAAGAGGTTCAAGTGATTGGCTTTTTTTTTTCAGCCTATTAGAATTGGGACACATTTTAGGAATCATCTAGGCTAATCCTTTACCTAAAGCATAAATAGCCTCGACAACGTCTTTATAGTGGTTGTTTTGCGTGGATTTGGCTAATTCTGGGGATAGGGAAGGCAGCCTCTTCTAATTTTGGAAAGCTCTAATTGTTAAGAAGTTCTTTTTAATATAATGAAGTAAAATCTCTCCCTTGAAATTGTTACCTACTGATCCTACAAAACAATTTAAACCTAGTACAGTTGCCTAGGGCAGGGTTTTTTAGCATTGCGTTGTGAACTTAAAAAAAATTAATAATTATATTTCAATATAATTGGTTTTCTTTGTAATTCTTTAAATTTTATTTCATGCATCTAAACATATTATTATAATAAGAGGTCCACAGAATTCACCACACTGCACAAAAGGGTCTGTAACACAAAAAAAATTTGAAGTACCCCGACCTAAGGTCGTGTAGCTTGATTATTTTATTTTCTTTTTTATTATGACCTTACTCATCATCAACCACTGCAAATATTTCAGGCAGACAACAAAAAAGGATTATGTGCGAAACACTCAATTGTTGCAGTTTGTTTTTAAAATTTATATTACGTTTAATAAAGAATTTCTGTTTGTGCTCCCTTCTGAATCTATTTTTTTTCTTCTATGGATTTAAATGTTATATTGCCACTCTTTTCTTACTTGTTTTTATATCTCTATCAGTATCCACTAGTCACCTCCCCCAATTTTTTGAAGGCTTCCCTTGTAAGATATAAGTACATTGAAACAAAACGTTAGTCATGTGTGAAAACGTTTGTCTCATATGTCTCTTTCTATATGCCTAGATTCAGGTATGGGGAACCTGCAGCCTTGAGGCCACATGTGGTCTTCTAGGCCCTTGGCTGTGGCCTTTTGACTGAGTCCAAGTTTTACAGAACAAATTCTTTTATTAAGGGTATTTGTTTTGTGAAGTTTGGATTCAATCAAAGGGCTGTACTTGAGGACCTATACGGCCAGAAGTGGCCTCAAGGCTGCAGGTTCCTCACATCTGGAGCCTGGAATATAGTAGGTGCTTAATAAATACTTGTTAGTGGCTGCTTGATTCTTGTGTTCCAAGACTTTTTTTTTTTTGTGCTATTCTCCTTCTGAACTCACCAGAAAACGATGGGTCCAAGTGTCATTGTTTGAGTATCACTGAGTAGTGAGCTGCCTAAGTAATAAATGCTGGGGGAGGGTGGCAGAGAGGGAGAAAACTAGGCTGGGAGTCAGAATACCTGGATTATAATCTTTGAGTCAGTCTTGGCCTCAGAAGCTAGCTGCCTAATTATGGATAAACCTATTATTTTTGCATTACTAATATGTCAGTATTGTTGAAAGAAAAATGTTTTATAAGTCTTAAAATACTATATAAATGTGAGTTATTTTTAAACAATGTAATCTGAAATAAGACTTTTGCTTGAAATATTCTTACTGGTCATGTAAGTAGTTCATATTTTTATTACAATTCAAGGTTTACAGTGACTTTTTCTCACACAAACTCTGACATAGGTAATGCAAGTATTATTATCTCTGTGCTAAAGATGAAGAAACTGAGGCCCAAGAAAATTGTGACTTTTTTACATGTATAGAGCTAATATATGGGAGACAGAGGACTCAAACTGAGCTCTTCTAATTCCAGATATTGTACTTATTCTGGAATATCATGCTGTTTCTATCTTTGTTGTTCAGTTGTTTTCATAATGTCTGACTCTTCATGACCCTATTTGGGGTTTTCTTGGCAAAGATACTGGAGTGATTTGCTATTTACTTCTCTAGCTCATTTTACAGATGGGGAAACTGAGGCAAACAGGGTGAAGTGACTAGTCCAGAGTCACAGAGCTAGTAAGTGTCTAAGGCCAGATTTGAACTCAGGAAGATGAGTCTTCCTAACTTTAGGTCCAGCACTCTATCCACTGTGCCACCTAGCTGCTTTGTATCTATCTACAATGGTCAAATTAAGTAAGTGCATATTTTTTAGTTACCGTTTATGGAGTCATTGCCCCCAGGGGTAGACATCATGGTGCAGGGAAAAGGATATTATAGTGAGGATAAGGAGAACCAGTTTTGAGTTCCAATGTACAATATTAGGTAAGATGTTTTACTTTTCTTGACCTCAGTTTGTCCATTTGTAAAATGAGGACATTGGACTAAATGACCTACATGATTTCTTCCAACTCTAATCCTCTCTCCATTCTCTCATCTGAGAACATATTTCACTCAAAAAAATTGAGGCCATTCTCCAGGAACTCTATCTTTTCCCTTTGTCCTCATTTCACTTTACTTTAATACTTTCTCTCACTATCTCTTCTTTGGCTAGTGTTTCATATGAAAAGTTGGCCCTTCTCCTTGTGAAATCCTCTATGTGCCAAAGTGATCCCATTCTACCTATGTTCTCCAGCAGATTGTCCTTTCTATCATTCCCACTCTCTCACTTATCTTCAATCACTTACAATTTACTGGTTGCTGCCCCACTTCCTACTTCCTCCTCATCCAATAACAAAACAAAACAAAACAAAACAAAAAACCCCAAACCCAATAGTGGCAACAAAAAAACAAAACAAAAAAAAAAAAACCCAGAAACAAAAAACCCTCACTTGATCCATCAACCCCTAGCTATTTTCCTACATCTCTCTACCCTTTCATGACTAAACTCTTTGAGAAGATCATTTACAATTATTGTTTCTTTCTTTCCTCATATTCTCTTCTTAATTCTTTTCAGGCTGACTTCCAACATCATCGTTCATCTGAAATTGCTTTCTCCAAAGTTACCATGGTCTTAATTACTGAATCTCACAGCTCTTTTTCTTTCTTTTTAAAATAATTAATTACTTTATTTTTAGTTTTCAACATTCACTTCCATAAGATTTTGATTTTTAAATTTTCTCCCCCTCCCTCTCCACCCCCCCTTCCCAAGATGGCATGCAATCTAATATAGGCTGTACTTATATATTCATATTAAACATATTTTCACATTAGTCATGATGTAAAGAAGAATTAGAACTAATGGGAGGAACCATGAGAAGGAAGAAGCAAAACAAAACAACAGAAGAAAAGGAGAGCAAATAGTATGTTTCTGTCTGTATTCAGACTTCTCTGGATGTGGATAGCATTTTCCTTTGTAGATCTTTTGGAATTGTCTAAGATCCTTGCTTTGCTAAGAAGAGTTAAGTCTGTCAAAGTCAGTCATCACACAATGTGACTGTTACTGTGTACAATGTTCTCCTGGTTCTGCTCATTTCACTCATCATCAGTTCGTATAAGTCTTTCCAGGTTTTTAAGCAATGCATTGTAGGATTATGGTTCTTAATCCACTCTGCTATCCACTTCCATTTTATGGGAGAGCTCATCCCATTCACATTCACAGTTATTATTACTATCTGTGTCTTTCTCTCCATCCTATTTTCCCTCATATTTATGCTTTTCTTTCTCCTTTTCTCCCCGTCCCTCCTCACTACGGTTTGCTTTTGACCACTGCCTCCCTCAGTCTGACCTCCCTTCTATCCACGTCCTCCCTTTTCTTTTCCCTTCCCCCACCTACTTCCTATAGGGTAAATTAGATTTCTGTGCCTGATTATGTTATTTCCTCTTTGAACCAAATCTGATGAGAGTAAGGTTCAAATAATGCCCATTTCCCTCCCTTCTTTGCCTCTACTGTAATAGGTTTTTGTGCTTTTTCATGTGATGTAATTCACCCTTGTCTGCCTCCTCCTTTCCTCCTCTCCCAGAAAAATCCCTATTCACCACTTAATTAGATTTTTTATCATCACATCAAAGTCAACTTATACCCACACTTTCTGTCAATGTATACTCCTCTTAAATGTGGTAGTAATGATACAGTTCTCAAGGGTTACAAGTGCCATTTTCCCTTGTAGGGATGTAAACAGTTTGCCCTTATTAATGATGTGTTGTTGTTGTTTCCTGTTTACCTTTTTATGTGTCTCTTGTCTTGCATTTGAAGGCCAAATTTTCTGCAGAGCTCTGGTCTTTTCATCAAGAAGGTTTGGAAATCCCCTACTTCGTCTATCTTCTCCCCTAAAAGATTATGTTCAATTTCCCTCGGTAGTTGATCTTTGGTTATAATCTAAGCTTCTTACATGGAATATTGTATTCCATGCCCTCTAATCTTTTAATGTTGAAGCTGCAAGTTCCTGTGTAATCCTGACTGTGTTTCCATGATATTTAAATTGTTTCATTGTTCTTTTTCAAACCTTTTCTTTCTTGGTCTTGCTTCAGTCTTTGATGTTGTTAATAATCTCCATCTCCTAGATTTTCTCTATGTTTTCATAACTTATTTCTCCTTGTTTTCCTCCTATCTCTGTGACTGCTACTCAGTCTCTTTGCTGGAATTTCATCTAGGTGCTCCTTAATAGCTATTGCTCATAGGAGAGTTAATCAAAATTCTAATGAGCAGGGAGAGAAAATGGATGACACATGATAGTGAAGACTTGGAAAAACAGAGCATCTACCAGTTGTACAAAGACTTTCTGACCCAAATACAAGTACCAAGGATG
Source organism: Vombatus ursinus (assembly GCF_900497805.2). NCBI lineage: Eukaryota > Metazoa > Chordata > Mammalia > Diprotodontia > Vombatidae > Vombatus > Vombatus ursinus. Next base: position 40,953,476 of record NW_020948983.1, on the reverse strand, counting down.
ATACATTTGGTGAAAGAAACTGTACTATTATAGCTAAAACCTGAAGAAATTTCTTTCCTACCCAGGACTGCTACAGAGATTCCTAGGGCAGATGTTCTACCCACAGAACACAAACATATTGACTGCCAACCTGTCAATGTTACTAGCCTAAGTGTAGACAAATGAGTCTACTAGGAACCTGATGGACAGCCCTTAGCAATTTATAGCTTGGTTATATGAATGGAGAAATCAGTCAATGACAAGGGAACTAGATCCATTCAACCAGTCACTAGGCTAAGTTATGATATTGCAAGTAAACTTAAAGATATAATTACATAGGTATCTGGGTGACAAATCTAGAGATTGCCCCTCTGAAATGTGCCTTGTATGTAATTACATATTTATTGCTGCACATTTAAATTACTCAACATGTGAGTGTACTTGTTTCATATTTTACTCTTACGTATGTTTGACTGTTTGATGTTATGTTCAAGTTATTATATTAAAATATATAATTACATATGTCTGTTTTCTATATATGCTAATTGTTATAGTTAAGCTGAAATTTTATATATACCTATTGATAGTGTTATTGTTACAGTTAGTAGGTTTGCCTTATTTTTAATCCATGCTTGGTTTTAAGATTGATTGCTATATATTGTGGGTGTAACTGTACTTTTGAAATGTGCATGTATTTAGGCATGTTGTCACAGCAATGTTCTTTCATATGATTCTCCATATAGTTCCATATCTATTGCACATAGTGTTAAAGCACCTTTTTTTTTAAAATTTTTGTTTCAATGATAGCACAGGTTGGATACCTGATATGCCAGAAAAATCACTCTTTTTATTTTAAAGGGCTGATGTTTGTGATCATACCATATAGTTAAAGGTTTCAAGCTTGCCCCAGCTTATTTTTGCAAAAGTTTACAAAAAAAAAATTTGGCCCAGGGGAGAAATGTAACCTGGGCATTGTGTCCATTTGCATAAGACTAGTCTTATTGGTAAAGAATAATTATTCAATGTTCCATGTTTGCATAAGGAGTGGAGACAGTGATAGCTTAATAGAAGAGAGATCCTTCTTCTGTCTTTAGATTTGGGAGAGCATACAGGTAGTTCCTCTTTCTCTTCAGAGAGAGGGCACTTTTTATGCTTCTCTTGAGTCATATATTTGAAACTCAAAATTTTCTATTCTGCTCTGGTCTTTTCATCAGGAATGCTTAAAAGTCCTTTATTTCATTAAATATTCATTTTTTTCCCTTGATGGATTATACTCAGTTTTGCTGAGTAGACTATTTTTGGTTGTAATCCTAGATCTTTTGCCTTCCAGAATAGCATATTCTAAACTCTCTGCTTCTTTAAGGTAGTAGCTGCCAAGTCTTGTGTGATCTTGACTATGGTTCCAGGATGTCTGAATCTTTTTTTTTCTGGCTGGGTAAAGTATTTTCTTTTTCACTCAGGAGCTCTGGAATTTGATTTTAATATTCCTGGTAGTTTTCATTTTGGGATATCTTCCTGGTGCTGATCAGTAGATTCTTTCAACTTCTATTTTACTCCCTGATTCTAGGATATTAGAGCAGTCTTCCTTTATAATATCTTTAAATATGATGTCTAGACTCTTTCTTTGATCATGGCCAATCATTATTAATACTCCAATAATTCAGTATAGTTCAGTAGTCCAATAATTCTTAAATTATCTCTTCTCAATGTATTTTCCAGTTCAGTTGTTTTTCCAATGAGATGTTTCACATTTTCTTCTCTTATTTCATTCTTTTGACTTCTTTTGTTTTGTTTTTTTTTTTGATGTCTCATAGAGTCCTTAGCTTCTATTTGGCCAATTCTAATTTTTTAATATTTTTATTTAAAGTTTTGAGTTTCAATTTCTATCCCTCCTTCTGTCCCTCTTTTCTCCCTTCTTTGAGATGGTAAGCAATCAGATAAAGGTTATACATGTGCAATTATATAAAACATTTCCATATTAGTCATTTTGTACAATAAGACTAAAATAAAAGAAAAAAAATGAAAGTGAAAAATAGCATGCTTCAGTCTATATTAAAACAGTATTAGTTCTTTCTCTGGAGGTGGATAGTACGCTTCATCATTAGATCTTTGGGATTGTCTTGGATCATTGTCTTGCTGGGAATAGCTAAGTCATTCACAGTTCTTCACTGAAAAATAATGCTGTTACTGTGTACAACACTCTCTTGGTTCTGTGAATTTTAATTTCTTCAGCAAGCTTTTGAATTTTTTTTCCCATTTGGTCAATTTAAAATTTTTGGTCAATTTTTAAAGGAGTTATTTTCATTAGTGAAGTTTTTTTTTATCTTTTACTATTTAGCCAGTTCTATTTTTAAATGTTGTTATTTTCTTCAGTATCTTTTTGTGCTTCTTTTACCAAGCTGTTAATTGTCTTTTAATAATTTTCTCCCCTCACTATCCTTTCTTTATCCACTTTTATTTGATTTTGCAAATAATTTTTAACTTTTCTAGGAACTTTATTGGGCTTGTGTCCAATTCATATCTTTTTTCCTTTTGAGGCTTTGCTTGTAGCTATTATGAAATTTCTGTCTCCTTCTGAGTTTATATCTTGATCTTCCCCACCACCACAGTAAATTTTTATGGTCATGTTATTTTTTTGATGTTTTTTTTCCAACCTATTTCTTGACTTTCAACTTCATATTAAAGTGGAGTTCTGTTCCCAGCATGGGGGTGGGGAAGAGAACTGTCCCAAGCTTCAGTCTTTTTGCACTGCTGTTTTCAGAGCTAATTCTGGGGGTTCAGAAATTTTCGTTGTGGTATGATCAAGGGAGAAGTGTGGTCACTGCTTTCCTGACCCAGTGAAAAAGGTTCTTCCCACCTAAGTCCTTGGTCCACTGTCAAATATTTCAGCATCAGAAATGGATATGAATTGTTCAGTGGAAATGACATTAAAGAACATGTACTACCATTTCCAGTGGTGCTTTACCACTTTTATCCTAACTACTATGAGACCTTGCCAGCTAACTTGTAGCTGAAACATCGTATATGTTTTGTCTCCTCCATTAGAATGTGAGCTTGTTGGGAACAGTGACTCTCTTGCATGTTTTTCTTTCCTTCCTTCCTTCCTTCCTTCCTTCCTTCCTTCCTTCCTTCCTTCCT
>NW_020948983.1:40931695-40945359 GCF_900497805.2 Vombatus ursinus | reverse complement strand
CTTTCTTTCTTTCTTTCTTTCTTTCTTTCTTTCTTTCTTTCTTTCTTTTTCTTTCTTTGTTTTTTTCTTATTCCCAGTGATTAGTACACTACTTTGCTCACAGTAAATAATAAATACATTTCATTAGTCACTCCATTAACAAATAATTAATTACTATGGGGCTTCCTGTGGCCTAAATGGAAAACCTGCAATACAATATTCTAGTTCATAGAAGGTAAGCTCCAGGGAGGGAGAACTGTTTCATTTTTATTTTTATATCCCTGGAGTCTAGCATAGTGCCTACCATGCAACAGGCACTTAATAAATGCTTGTTGATTGAATGATCATAGATTTAGAGGTTCTGTCTAACTCACCCTCACCTCTTCTGATAAGGTCTTTGGTGTAGTCTTGAATGAATTAATGATTTTTCATTAGTGAAATTACTCTTTTTGAGTCTATATAGTCTTGTATTGTCATACCTTTGATGAGCATTTTTTTTTCTTTATAGCAATAGTTAGCCAGTTATAAAAAACTTGGTCTTCTCTCTGTTGTTACAACTTCAAGAAGTCTGCACTTCACTGTAAAGCAGAGATTCTTAACTTTTTTGTGTGTGTGTAACATGAACTCCTTTGGAAGTCTGATGAAACTTTATGGGCCCTTTTGAGGAATATTTTTTAAATGAATTAAATAAAACATAAAGAATTATAAAAGAGTACAATTGTATTGAAATACAATGATGAAAATAAGAAAAAAATAATGTTCACAAAGCCCAAGTTAAGAAATATTGCTGTTAAGGAGGAATCTATCAGAATCCCTTTAATTTGAAGGTCCCCCTGAAGGGCTTAACATATTTTCTGAAGTTCTTTAATGTTAATAATTTGTAAATTCTTGACATTGTTTTTAATTTTTGACTAAATTTTCCTTTGGGCTTTTGTATCACTTAGCCTGTTTCATTGCGGCCTTGAATGATCCTTGAAATGCTTGACTTTCCCATACCAATAGCTACTGCAATATCTCTAAAAGTTATTAAAGTAAGCTTTTTGAGAGCTACAACTTTTCATGTCCCCTTGGAGTAGTATTCATTCTTTAAAACCAAAGTAAAGAAATGAGACAGAAGTGAACAATGAAACATGTATCTATGGATCATAAAATGATCATGTATCATGTATCATAGGATACTAGCTTTAGAGCTAGAGGTAACTTTAGAGGCCATTAGAAATAATCTCATTTTATGAATAAGAGAACTATTGTAGATAAAAGTTTGGTTATTTGCCCAGTGTTACACAGCCCAGGGTCACAGGTTACATAGATTCTGAATTAGGATTTGAACTCCAGTCTTCCCTATCCAAGTTCAGTGTTCTATGTACCCAAAGAACTAAATCTAGTGCTCAAATGACCAAGATCTAAAGAAAAGTAAGGAAACCTTCTTAATTGAATCTCACCTGGTCAAGGTCAGATATTCTGAGTTAATCTATTCTTATTAGAAATACATATGCATGACCATTGAGTTCACAAAATGAAACCACATTAAAATAAATGCTTGTCCCAAGTAATTTGCACACCAACATAAGAGTAGAATCAGAGTAGTCCAGGAATCTTTCTGAGAACCTGTTTGATTTATTGGCCCCCTATTGTCTTTGATATATTCTGAGTTTGAGGTATAGCATAGCACAAATATTTGGGAAAATAACATAATATTTTATCATCAGTAGGACAAAGCAAAGAAATGTGCTAACATACATGGGGGGCCTGGTAATTGCCAGTTAACTTAAATAAAGCAGAAGTAAAGCTAATAGACAGTTATGATAAAAGTAAGATTATACTTCACAGTCAGAGTAATCATCACTTTATTAATACTCCTTGGTAATATGAGCCTACATATTTTGTATATCCCAGAACCTCTTAGCTTTTGCAATTCCAGAGAAATTCTGGTTGCTGACCTGGCTCAGTCTCTGGTTTTTGCTATCATTTAAATCATGATTTGGACTTCCAACTCTTTCTGAAAGAAGAGAATCTTTTTTTTTTTTTTGCCACAATCACCAAGCCCTTTTGGCACCCTGAGAAGAATCTGACCAAAACTGGCTTTCTAATATTATTAAGGCATATACAGTACATACTTAAAGAAAAATGTCAATAGAAGAAGATTCTCTTAGAGAAATATAAAATGGCACAAAATAGTAGTTCATATTTACATAACATTTTCTTTGAAGGGAAAATAGAGATATTTTGATAATAATATATAAAGACAAGATGGTATAATGTAAGGAATCCTGGACTTGAATTCAGAAAATATCTGTTAGATTCCAATCTCTGACACTAACTTTTTGATTATTGAAATACTTTCATTCTGTCTTCTAATTTTGTGCATGTGTGTGTGTGTGTGTGTGTGTGTGTGTGTGTGCGTGTGTGTATAGTAGGACTTCCCTAGCGAGAAAGAAGACTCAATTTGAATGGAAAGGATGCTCCACATTAGAAGTACCTATCTTTATTGTGAATTAGTGCATGGATATATACCAATGAGTGGACTTTTTTTTACCCTTTTGGACAAAGTACAGAACATTGTCCACAGCAGTTTATCAATAAAAATATGTTGAAATGTTTGTTTGCTGAAAACATTTAAAGCCAAAAACAAGAGAAGTGGGATCTTCTGAGTAAGTTGTAAGATTAGAGTAGGTTTCTGAGTATGAAAACAATTAGTAGTGTCAACCCTCAACATTTGCATGTTTAATTTTCATGACTTCAAGAATTCTCATGATTTTTTTAGTCACCTCATTTTCATTTTTGAGTTGGCAACCACACACATTCAGGGCTATACACAGTAGAAAACAATTGAGAGAGGTCCATTTGCACAAGTTTGTGCAGTGGCTGTTATCCTACAAGATGCTTCAATGGTCTTGTTCTTCCTACCATTGTAAAGAGCTTCCTGTGCATTCAATGCATATTTTCATTGTTTGCCTTTAAAACTCAGATTTTATTTTGCAGTTATGCACTCAAAGTATAGCACAAGTCCTTTGGGTTCTAAGGTGATGTGGAGACCTTGCCAGTCTCAGCATTTTCTGACAGTAGTGAGTAAAGTCTTAGAAAGCCCTTTTTTGGTTTTCAGAAGGCAGCAGAGGTAGATGTTTACAGCAGTATAGTTTATAGGACAACACCCTTACATCGCCATCTGGCATGGCAGAAAGTAAGATTCAGGTTAAAAAAAGTTTTAGTTTTAAGAATTTTACTTTCTGTGCAGTATTTATGGTCCTGTAGACTTCATTTGTTATGAAAAGTGAATATTGTCTGAAATAAATTTTGTTTTAATTGAGATGTTAGAGAAAAGGTGAATTACTAGTGAAGGAACTAGTGAATTACTAGCAAGGAAAAATGTTTTGCATGTTATTTTGTGTACTACATTTTATGGGTTCTTTTATAGTTACTGTGTTAGGAAATGTGCATATTATCAATATTAATGTTTGATTTGATTATAAAGAATTTTTTGCAGAAAAGTATATTTTCAGCAGTCTCTAGTGAAAGATTACAGTTTTTGGTGGTCATGGGAATGTAACCATATATTTCCCATAGGGTTAATGTATCAACATTCACATTTTTACTTTTACACAATTTTGTAGAAACATTACCACCACAAAGGTTGAGAATTGACTGTATTTCAGATGCCAGTTCACAAAATGGTTCTGTCTAAAATGGGTATTTATTAGCATCTAGTAAAAAGAGAAAGAGATCCTAAGAGGTAAGTTTGTATCTGTGTAAATAACTTCCCATTTCTAGAATCCTCCTTGGGTAACTACTAGTAAGAATAACTCATTAGTAACTCATTAGTAAACTTGGATATAGTGTGGGAACATAAGAAAAATATGAATTTGAATAAAAAGCCATGGGTTTTAGTCCCAATTTTGTCATTTACTCTCTGTGTAACCTTGGATAAGTAGTTTAAATCTCTTGTTAATTAAGCTAAGCTTCCTCCTCTCTAAAATGAGGAGTTTGGACTGTATAATATCTAAAGTTTTTAATGATTTTTCTAATCTAGAGAATTCAAAAAGACATAAAAGGGAATCAATAGCTTAAAATAACTTGTAGGAAATCTCTCTAAAGTAATGTAGACTCTGAAAAAGAGATCAGAACATAATGATGCAGAGGTAGAAGAAAGGCTTTCAGAACAAAATCAAAAGTAAGCAAAATTAAAAGAACAGTTTATTTTTTTTAATGGTAAAAGCAATGACTAAATCAGAAAAAATTATAACAATTTTGGAATCCAATTTTGATTTATGATAAAACTTATTATGTTAACAATAGGACTATTTGTTCAATATAAAATGACTTTTGCATATCATTTTTACTATTTCCTTTGAAATAACATTTTCTTTTAGAATAAATATATTTAATTTTTCTAGTTGTGTTGCTATGATTTTTATTCAAATTATTTTAGACATTTATTGAGGAATTCAGATCTATAGAAGCAGACAAGGTCAGAAATTATGATTTTAAAAATCATTGTAGAACTTTAGAAGACTAAATATGGTATAAAAAGGTGATTTTCATATTTCTACAAAAAGGAACATTTACCTGTGGTTTAATGTCTCATTGAAAAAGTTTCTAAAAAGTAGAAAACATTTTAATTCACTCACCATAATGACATCAGTATTAAAATGTCATTAGAGTTTTGTCATTTATATCTTCTCCTAAAGGACTCTACTTGGGGAACTGTCCACCTGGCCATCCATGAATAGTCCAAACTAGAAGACCATCTCCTTTGGACATGTTTCTTAAAAAGTAAACAGTAATTCCCTCATGAATGACCCTCTAAAAAGTCCTGGTCTATAGAAAATATATACTCTGACTTTTAAATGTCGACGGGCCTTGGAAATCTATATGACATAAACTTTTGCTAAAAATCAATCTTGAGTTATGATTTGATTAGCAGAAAATTGCTATCACATTTGTTTCTACATTTGTCTACCTCATGTCCTTTTCATTCATAGGCTGGCCGATTTAAACCTTCTTTAAAAACTCCCCGAGAAAGTCTGTGACATTAAAATGTCCTTTGATGCTCTTTCACTAAGCAGTGAATATTAACAGTTATGGTGACCCTGTTCCCTAATGTGTCTCTGCTGGATCAATAGCAGTTAAGTGCCACTGTTTTACAATTAAAAAGGGAATCATTTTAAATTTAAAAGCTCATAGCTAATTTTCTTCTTGGCACTTAATGGCATAATTCATTTTTGAAAAACCACACAGGGAGAACGTATACTTTATTTTTTCTGTCGGCAACATCGCAAGAGCCAGTTATACTGCTTTATTGTTGCATCATGGATGATTTATGGGCTGCCTCAATTGGGTTTTCTGAGTGGTATGGATAAGTCTGTCTGTCATCTACTACAAAATGGAGGACAGGAGGGAAGGAGAAGGAGAAAACAATACCTTTTTCTGGAACATCCTCTTCCCCCCCATTCAATGTTGAAATCATTCTGAGTACCTTGGCAGGAACTTTCACACTGAATGCTGCTGCCCTGACACTCTATCCTTTTCATTCATACTCTTTGTGCTCTCACTTTCCCACCAGGAACCCCAACACTTGACAGACAGGTGGGTCAGGGCAGTGTGTACCTGGCTCTAATATCTAATTGGTTAACAGTGTGCTAGAAATGTCATTCCAGGCTACCTCATTGACACTGCCTAAAGCTTCAGAGTTGTTGCTCTAAAATACTGGATTTCCGAGTTCTCAATTACAGTACTAACAGTCAAATCAAGTTCCATATGCAGTCTGTCCCTGGGGATAGAGACTCGATAGAGACCCACTTTTTGGTAAGTCTCCTTTATGTCTGCTTACAGAATTTACATGATCTCTGGGGTGACTGACAGGATCTGTCTGTCATTTATGCTTAATGCTTTAAGCTGAAGAGCAGCCCATTAACCTCTTTGGTATTATGTGGGCCTTTCAAATTCCCTGGCCCTTCTGCATGCAGACAAAATGGATCATTTCCCTCTTAGCACCATAGCCAGTGCTATTTCTTTCCATGTCAGTTTAATTCCAAGATTTAAGAGCCACAATTAACAGTCATCATCAGAAACCGACTATTTTTCAGGACATCATTTTCAGAATTTCAGGCACTGGGAAACCAGGGCCAGGCATGAAGCATTGCCAGCCTTAGTTTTCATGCTAAATGTGACATGTAAATGATTTTAGGTTTTGACAGCCAAGTTTTCTTTAGGTCTAATGTCATAGACCAAGATATATGATGGGGGAAATGTGAGCTGAACTTCTTTCTTTTTTTTCTCTTATTTTTGAATCAATTAATTGCTTCTCAAAATTCATTTTTCCTGAGCCCTAATTTCCCAATAAATAATTCTGTATAAATACAGCATCTATAAATATTGTAATAAGAAGCAGGCAGAAAGATAGGGAAAGGGTGGGGGCCAATATTTCCCTAGAATTTAATTAAATTTGCCGAAGAAGTTTGTCTTTTCTTCTTCGTCCATAAGTAAAAACAAACAAATGAGCCAAATAGGAGAAAACATTTATGGACATCAGTGTTGCTTGTAATAACCTGACGCTGACATCAGCCCAGAAATAAATCTCCCTGTTTACAAAAGCAGTTTGTTATTGCTGTTGTTGTTGTTTTAAATTCTAAAAGCTCATGTACTTCATGAATTTATATATATGTATGTATACATATACATACATATATATGTATGTATGTGTGTATATATATCTATATATGTATTTCCCCTTAAGCAGGCATTACAGTACAGTGGCAGAAATTACTCCTGTTACCGAGCCGCATGAGTGAGATAAAGGCATGTCATACATGGAAATATTCATGCTAATGCAACTTGAATCCCAGAGGATGCCATCACCCAAATGGTCAGTTTTGTAATCCAAACCCCAAAGAGAATGTTGAGGCTGTGTCAGAGGATCAGGTTGTAACAAAATGTGTTGGTCTTACATGCCACTATACAACACAATTAGCTGCTGACACCAGGTGTTGCCTTGTTTCTGCCACGTTACACTTCTCACATTTCATGTAATGGTATTTGCAAAGTGTTCCCAGCTTTCAATTAGGCAGCCTTGCCTTCCCTCCCGCCCCCTTCCGTTCATCTGTGCATTCACATCTGACTCAAGTGGAGTGGTACCAGGTAGCTGGCGGCTAACAAACTCAACCTCTCTAAGTACATGATTCAAACTCAGGACTGAGAGTGCTTTTCTAAACTAGTCATTAGATGTAATTTATTTCATATGCTTTTGATGAAGCCAATCAGTGGTGTAACTTTCCTTTTGTCTTTATATTTTAAAGTACATACCAGTGAAAGCTGCTAAAATAGGCTCTGGCAACTTCCTTTTTGTGTGTATCCATTTGCCTATTGATTTGCCCACCTGCAAACTCAGGATTGTTAAGTTCTGAGCACCAGCATTTCAGATTCTATAACTCTTTGAAGTAGACCCAAGTTATGCTTTGTAAAATCTAAGGCTCTAGGTCCTCCCCATATCTAGAGTAAAAAATGCACCTTCCATTTTCTTCTTATGCAATTATCCTTTTTCATATTTATATGAAGTAGATGCCTTCCGGAGTGGGGATAAATGCTTACTATCATTAGAGATACTGTATGCGTGCCTCGATTTCATTAGCTACTAATTACTCATGGGTACCCAAAACACTTCCAGTCATCACAAATAAAGCATGCTGTGTAATTTAAATTTACATTGTGTCATATTATGCTGGGGTTAGGACATAGCCAAATGTATTTTGACATTACATTTGAAAATCTCTTTTCCTAATATCATTTCAAGATGAATATTAAGAAGCAGGTACATGAAGACTCCAGGAGTGAAGGGGCCTGGTCCTATACCTACCTGTCTTAGATGACTTGTATCATTCTGAGCCAATCATCTGTCTTCCCGAGAATTCTGTTTCCTAGGTCTTTAAAGAAAAGGTATGGAATTCATGGGAGTAGAATTTGGGGGGTGGCTATGTCTCTGTAATATTTTTCCATGAGCCCACTATAAAATATGTGTTTTGATAATTATGAAAGTTCATTCCCAATATAAATGAATTACAGAAGGATAATTCTGGAAGATAGCATGTCTGCAGGTCATATCAGTTAATCATTCTGACTCTTATCAGATACTCAACCAATTCCAGGAGATATTCTTCAAAATTCTAGAAGGTCCAAAACTTCCCTTGGTAACATAGTTTCACTGCTAAATAAGGAGGTGGATATGTTTGTGTACAGATGTGCTTTGCAATAATTTTTAATTAGCTCTTCCTTACAGCAACCCCAAAAGCAGGTCAGAATTATTATTCATACTTTGCCATTTAGGGTCAAATAACCAGAATAATGGTTGAACTGAGTTTCTGTCATTTAGGCCCAATAAAGACCTCTCTATTATGTCTTTCACTTTTACATTTTATCTTTCAAATCAGATCTGTCAACAAAATAGAGTTACTATAACAAATATGGCATAGCAAGTTTTTTTTTTAAATACAGTTATGCAAAGCATATATGGTAGGGGAAATACAAAGTTCAGGTAATACGTTGTCCTTGTCCCTATGGAGCTATCAGTTAACTAAAAGGATAAAACTCCAACATGGATTGTTAAAATACACAAATTTCCATGACAAGTTACATTACAAATGTTCTGCACAAAGATGTACATGAAGCATGAGGGGGAAGGAAGTTGCCAAGCAGAGGGAACCAAGAATATTTGCCTAGAAGAGGGATTATTTGAACTAGACTTGAAAGGACAGGTAGGAATACAACAAATGAAAAGAGAGAGGGAGGGCATTATAGAGTGAAAAGGAAACAAGCACTTATTAGGCACTATGTGCTAAGCACTGGATTAAGCACTATAAAAATATCTCATAAACATAGGGCACAACATGAAAAAAAGGCAAGGAAAAATAAAGGTAATGTATTTACTAAAGACCAAAATGTTGTCACTTTGACTAAATAAGACCACAGAGTACGTGAACTAAAGCTAAAAAGGCTTATCCTAGATTTTGAAGGAATTTGAATGTCAGGCAAAGGAATAGCAATTTTTATTCTGAAGTTAATAGGGAGCCACTGAAGATTTTTGAGAAGAGGAATGAAATTCCCCTATCTATACCTAAATATTAATCTATATGGGAAGTCTATATTGGAAAGAGAAGACTAAGACCAATTAGTATATTACTGCAACTAGGCAGGTGATAGTGAAATTCTGCCCTTGAGTGCTGACACTGAGAACGGGGTTAGGGAGAGGGAAAGCGTGAGTGATATTGTGGATGTGAAATCTGTAGGATTTGGCAATTGATTGGCTATGAGAAGTGAAGCGAAGAGAAAAATCAACAATAACCTTAAAAAAAAGGTTCACAGTAACTATGTGAATGACAAATAGAAATTGGAAAGTCAAGAGGAGGAGAAAGAAGACTCAGGGGGAAGGATAGTGACCTATATTTGGGACAGGGTGAATTTAATCAATCTAGGTTTAGATGTTCTTTTGGCAGTTCAATAATCTTGGTTTGCTTTTTTTGTGAGATTTTATTTTACTCTCATAGGAACCACTTACACTGTTAAATAGTTGCTGATGAGAGTAGGTAAATGGAAATTTGAGGGCCTTACAATGGAAAGAAATGAAATAGAGCTTTCCTTACGAACAGGAAATAATCACTAACTCTATCTACAACCCTGTGAGATGTTTGGTTGGAGCTAAATTCTTATTTTGGGATTAAGACTGAGGAGCTGCAAGTATCTAAGAAGGAAGGATTTGCGTTTTTAATGAAGATATACTTTTATATGATAAAGAATTATGCCTAGAGGGATTTGGATTATGATCGGTATGCTTTGAATTCTTTGGATTAGAAAGCTTCATGTGGCATTTTCTTAAGCTTACAAGGCATAGGTTTCATGCCTGCTCTTTGCAAAAGCTGCTGTACTTGCTATGTCTATATTCATTTTCTGAACTCCCAGTACACACTCACAACCAGAGCCATGGGCAAAGTCAATCAGTGAATCAATTAACAAGCATTTATTAAGTACATGCTCTATATCACACATATTTCTAGGTGCTGGAGATATAAACAAACTTGCATTCTAACCAGTAAATGTGTAAATGCATGGAGAATAAAACACAAAGGAAATAAATACGAACCTATACAAAACTGACAAACACAAGGCAGTCATGGAAAGAGGGCCCTAGCATTTTAGGGATGGAATGGGGAGAGAGGGGTGCTTAAGGGTAAAGGAAGAGAGGGTTTCTTTAAGGTGGAAGAATTCCAAGAAATGAAGGACTGTGAGTATGAAGGCAAGACAGATAACTACTGAAAAGGCAAGAAAATAGAATACAAAGTGTCAAAAAGGCCAATATGGCTGAGGAATGTACCATGAGCCTAGAAAGATAGGCTGGGATCAGCTTGTGAAGGAAAAGCTAAACTATAAAAAGGAGATTCTATTTTATCCTACAGGTCATGGAAAAGGAAAGAGGAATAAGTATTTATGTAGCCCTTACTATGTGCTAGGCAAAACAAATATTAAATATTATCTTATTCAATCCTTACAACAAACCTATGAGATAAGTTCAGTTATGTCCCAATATTGCAGTTCAGGAAACTGAGGAAAACAGTTAAAGTAACTTGCCTAGGGTCACATAGGTGATAATTATCTGAGGATGGATTTGAACTCAGGTTTTTCTGACTCCAGTGCCAGTCCTCTGTACACTATGGCTCTTTGAGTACCATTGCCTCTTTGAGTCCCACTGAACTGCTTTTTTTTTTTTAAGGCAATTGGGATTAAGTGACTTGCCCAAGGTCACACAGCTAGTAAGTGTTAAGTGTTTGGTCTGAGGCCTGATTTGAACTCAGGTCCTCCTGACTTCAGGGCTGGAACTCTATCCACTGTACCACCTAGCTGCCCCTGAACTATTTTTTTTTTTTTGAGGATGAATTTTCACTTAAAAATCACTTTAGCTGCTATATGGAGAATGACCTGGATCATAAAGATTTGAGGGAGGGTGATAAATTAATAGGCAGTTGCACTAATCTACGTGAGCTGTGATGAGGGCCTGTACAAAGGTGATGGCTGTGTGAATGGAGAGAAGGGTTAGATGTAAAAAAAATATTGTGGAAGTAAACAAGGAAAGATTCATTGAAGAATTGGATATGTGGAGGGAAGAACAGTGAAAGATTGAGTATGGGGTTGGTAACTATGATTGAAGTAAGGACATTTGGAAGACAGATGGAGGGATGGTAATAAAGTCCATTTTGGATATGTTGAGTGTAAGCTGTCTCCAGTACAACAAATCTGAAATGTCTAATCAGCCGTTGGTGATGCAGGATTGTAGCTCAGGGGAGAGACTGGGTCAGGATATATAGCTTTATAAGTTGTGTGTATAGAGATGATAATTAAACCCATGGGAGATGATGAGGTCATCAAGAGGCAATGTAGAGGGAGAAGAGAGCCCAGGACAGCACTTTAGAGAGCATTCACATTCAGAGGGTACGTTATGGATGAAAACATCATAAAGGAGGTTGAGGAGGAATAGAAAGGTAAAAGAGAATCAGGAGAGAGTCATGTCCTGAAAACCTAGAGAGGAGAGATAACTCAAGAGGAAGGGTGGTCAACAGTGTTAAAGGATGAGGCCTGGGATATGGCAATTAAGAGTTCACTCTGGGGAAAACTGTTTCAATTGATTGATGATGAGGTTGGAAGTCAGGCTAAAAAATGTTGAGGAGTAAGTGAGAAAAGCAGAAATAGAAGTAATGATTATAGGTTGCTTTTTCTACAAGTTTGTCTATGAAAGGGAGAAGAGATATAGGAAGATGACTTGAGGGAGTAGCAGAATCTACTGAATAGTGTCGAAGGATGGGGGAGACTTAGGCATATTTGAAGGAAGTTGGGAAAAAAGAATAGGTATAAAGAGATTGAAGATTAGGGAAGGGCTGTTTGAAGAGGAATCTACTAGAGAAGGTGAGAGGAAATGGGATCAAGGGCACATGTAAGGGTTTTGTCTTTGGAAAAGTGAAAGAGCATAGAATTCTCAGAGCTCAAAGGAAAAGAGAATAACATCATATTTGTAGATGATATAAAGACAGGAGTGATAGCTAACAAAGTGGTTGTCAGAGTCAGGATCCAAAAGAATCTTGACATGTCAGAACATTGAAATGAATAAGAAAATGCAATTCATTTGGGATAAAAGTCTTACACTTGGGTACAAAAAAATCAGCTTCAGAAATACAAAATGGGGGAAACATGGACAGACAGTTCTGAAAAGTTACTTGAACATTTTGGTGGATATTAAACTCAACATGAGTCAGTAGTGTGATGTGGAAGCTATGTAATCTAATGTGCTACTGGGCATGCTTTCTGGGAACTGAGAGGTGATAGCCAAGTTGTGTTCTACACTCATCACACCTCAGCTGTCATAGCATATTTAGTTTAGGACACCACAGTTTAACAAGGATCCTAACAATTTGAAGAATGTCTAGTCTAGAGTATAGTAACCAAATGGTAAATGATCTTGAGTCCATAGTGTGTGAGGATAGGATGAAGGACTGGAAATGTTTTGCCTGGAGAAAAGAAGACTCAGGTAAGACACGATCAGTATTTGAAGTTCTGTCACGGGGAGATAGGATTAAATTTGTTCTGTTCTCCATCTCCCCCGTGGGGCAAATCATAATAATGTGTTGAAGTGGCAAAGAACCGATTAAGATTTGAAGTCAGAAAACAAGCAGACAAATCAATACCTTCCTAATAATTAGAGCTGATGAAAAATGGAATGGGTTGCCTCAAAAGTGGCAGGTTCCCTATTTTTTTTTAATTTTTAATTAATAAATTAATTTATTTTTAGTTTTCAACATTTACTTCCACAAGATTTTGAGTTCCAAATTTTCACCCCATCTTGCCCCTCCCACCACCCCAAGATGGCGTGCATTCTGAATACCCTTTTCCCTAGTCTGCCTTCCCTTCTATTTCTTCCCCCCTTCTCTTATCCCCTTCCCCTTCTATTTTCCTATAGGGCAGGATAGATTTCTGTAACCCATTTCCTGTATTTCTTATTTCCCAGTTGCATGTGAAAACATTTTTTTTAAACTTGTTTTTAAAACTTTGGGTTCCAAATTTTTTCCCTTCCTCCCTCCCCACCCACCCTCATTGATAAGGCAAGCAACTAAATATGGGTTATATATGTGCAGTTATGCAAAACACTTCCATAGTAGACATGCTGTGAAAAACTAACTCTATTTCCCTTAATCCTATCCCACCCCCCACCCCCATTTATTCTATTCTTTCTTTTGACTCTGACCCTCCTCAGAAGTACTTGCTTCTGATTACCCCCTTTCCCAATCTGCCCTCCTCTCTATCATCCCCCTACACTCTTGTCCCCTTCCCCCCTCTATTTTCCTGTAGGGTAAGACAGATTTCCATACCCAATTGAGTGTGTATGTTATTCCCTCCTTAAGTCAAATCCTATGAGAATAAGATTCACTCATTCCCTCTCACCTTCCCCCATTTCCCTTCCACTGTAAGAGCCTTTTCTTTTCTGGTTTTTTGTGAGAAAATTTACCCCATTCTACCTCTCCCTTTCTCCTTCTCCTAGTATAATCCCCTATCACCCCTTAATTTTATTCTCTAGATATGACCCCTTCATATTCAACTCACCCTGTGTCCTCTATCTATCTATCTATCTATCTATCTATCTATCTATCTATCTATCT
>NW_020948983.1:40910095-40931685 GCF_900497805.2 Vombatus ursinus | reverse complement strand
TCTATCTATCTATCTATCTATCTATCTATCTATCTATCTATCTATCTATCTATCTATCTATCTATATACATACCTACAAATAATTTTTTCCCTCCAACTACCCTAATACTGACAAAGGTCTCATGAGTTATAAATATCATCTTTCCATGCAGGAATGTAAACAGTTCAACCTTAATAAATCTCTTATGATTTCTCTTTCCTGTTTACCTCTTCATGTTCCACTCAAGTCTTGTATTGGAAAGTCAAATTTTCTATTCAGCTCTGGTCTTTTCATCAAGAATGCTTGAAAGTCCTCTATTTCACTGAATGACCATTTTTTCCCCTGAAGAATTATACTCAGTTTTGTTGGGTAGGTGATTCTTGGTTGTAATTCTATCTCCTTTGCCTTCAGAAATATTATATTCCATGCCCTGCAGTCCCTTAATGTAGAAGCAGCTAAATCTTGTGTTATCCTGATTGTGTTTCCACAATACTTGAATTGTTTCTTTCTGGCTGCTTGTAGTATTTTCTCCTTGACCTGGGAACTCTGGAATTTGGCTACAATATTCCTAGGAGTTTTCCTTTGGGGATCTCTTTCAGGAGGAGATCGGTGGATTCTTTCTATTTCTATTTTGCCCTCTGGTTCTGAAATATCAGGGCAGTTTTCCTTGATAATTTTTTGAAAGATGATGTCCAGGCTCTTTTTTTGATCAGCTGTTTTCAGTGATACTTCTAGGGACCTGTAAATTTTCAGTTCTTTCAAAGTGCTATGATAAGGGGCGAAGTGTTTCCTCTCCACCGCCACAACAAGCTCCACCACCTCCTTGCCCCAGGACCACCCCTTAGAAATATGACCCATATCCAAGCATGGGTAAAGCAAGAGATTCCTGCCTCAGCCCTGGCAAAGAGATCCCTGCAATCCCCTTCTGTTCAGCCACTCAATTCTCCTTCAGTCTGTGGGCTGGAAGCTCAGGAGACAGCCACTGCCCTGGGGGTGGCTGAGACCTTCTTCTCTCACCGCGGTCACAGACTTTTCCCACTGACCTTCTAAGTTGTCTTTGGTGTTCGTGGGTTGAGAGGTCTGGAAACCACCACAGCTGCCCACGATTCAGTCCTCTAAGGCCTGCTCCATGTTCGCTGAGGCCTGGGTACCCACGCCAAAATGCGCTCCTCTCCCTGCCCAGCGTGACATACCTTTCCGATCAGCCATCCAGGTTGTCTTGGGCTGGAAATTTGTTTTGCTCTGTTTTTTTGTGGGTTCTGCTTCTTTCAAATTTGTTTAGAACCATTTTTTATTGGTATTTGGAGGGGTTTGAGGGAGAGCTCAAGCAAGTCACTGCTTTCCTTCCTCCATCTTGGCTCTGCCCCCCAGGTTCCCTATTTTTGAAGGGCTTCAAGGTGAGGCTAGATGGTCACCTGATGGGTAGTTATAAAGGAGGTTCCTTTTGTGTATGAGTCCAACTCTCAACTTCTGTTATTCTTTGTTTCTGTGTATTTTGAGGTGAAGAGAAGGGAAGAAGAGGGGGCTTACGCTGAATGGCATCAATTTCCTCAGTAAAGTAAGATGCCAGGTCCACAGCTGAGAGTAGTGGGCAAGGGGAGGTGTAGGACACATGAGCAGATAAGAGAACAAGGAGAATAGCTTTTGTAGAATAGGGAATCAATTAGTGAATAATAAAATGATTTCCCTGCTTCAGTGAGGAACCAATTGAAGTATGATAATACGTACTCATAGCCTAGTTGGGTGATTTCCACTAGTGTTCAGTAACATTGTGTGTAAGATCAGAGGAGACTGCAGAAGTTGGGCTTTGACAAGGGATGAGCTGTGATAGGACAAGGGATTTGAGAGTAAATGGCAATTTTGAGTTCATTTAATTAGAAATATGGCCAAGTTTAGAAAGTAAAGTCAGAACACTGGTAATGGCCTAACAAAATACTTGGAGGCAGAGAGATTAGAGGTTGTGATAAGGATAAAGAATAGGTTTAGGAGGATGAAGCATAGGCATAGAATATTATGGAGTTATGGTCAGATAGAAGAAAGTCAGTGTTTTTAATTAGGGAAGTGGAGCACACTGATAATACTAAGATTTAGGGTATGAACATCCCTTGTATGTAACTGAGGTTTAGTCAAAGAGTAGGTCATAGGATTTAAGGACTTTTTGGGGAAGTTAGGGAAGTAAGGCTGCCAAATGCCAAATTTAAAAGGTACTGACAGCATTCTGTATCATTTAGGAGCAAGGAAACAATTTTTTTTCTTTTTGGTGAGGCAATTGGGGTTAAGTGACTTGCCCAGGGTCACACAGCTAGTAAATGTCAAGTGTCTGATCTGAGACCGGATTTGAACTCAGGTCCTCCTGACTCCAGGGCCAGTGCTCTATTCTCTGTGCCACCTAGCTGTCCCCAAGGAAACAATTTTTAAGACAAAGTTATTCCATCATACCCATCACAATGGAGGGTATACTTTGTCCTGTTTTCTCTGTGTGGCACTTGTCCTGGGGTGGACAAGTGGTCCTCATTATGGTTTGCTCAGAACCATATCACATATGAGTATAAATTACTTTGGTGTTGAACATGGAACTCAAAATGACATATCCTTGCTTAACTCTGGGGATGTTAGTTCTTCAGACAGGATTTGTTTTGTGTTGATACTTAATAAAAAACCTGTGCTGACACAGATCATAGATTTTTTTTTTAAAGAATTCCTAGTGAACAGACATTATAGATAATAGATATTGACCTTTGAATACCACTAGGTTTTACAACTTTTGAATCTGCCACCTTTGTTTTAGTATTTAAATCATTCTGATACATTCTCTTCTTTGCATTTTAAAACTTGATTCTCTCCTGGTTTTCCTTCTAACTGTCTTATCATTTCTTAGTTTCTTTTGTGTCTCATCATCCATACCTATATTGTGAGTTTACTCCAAGTCTCTGTACTGGGTCCTCTTCTCTTCTTTCTCTGTTCACTGAATATTCAATAAACATTTATCAGTAGCCTATTATTTGCCAGGCACTATGCTAAGTACTGGGAATACACAAAGAAGCATAAGACAGCCTCTGTCCTCAAGGAGTTTACAATCTAATCAGAGAGACAACATGCAAACTAATATATACAAAGCAAGCTATATATATATATATATATATGTGTGTGTGTGTGTGTGTGTATACATGTATACGTATACATACATAAATATATGTATGTGTATGTTTATATATATATGCATTTATATATGAAATAATTAAAAGAGGGGAAGCACTAGAATTAAGATTGGTGAAGCTTCCTGTAGAAGGTAGGATTTTAGTTGGGATTTAAAGGAAGCCAGGGAGGTTGGTAGTAAAAGGCAAAGAGCATTCATTGCAGGCACAGGGACAGTTGGAGAAAATATCTGGAGCTGAGAGATGGAACAATAGTCAGTGTCACTGGATTGAAAGCGAGTGTCACTGGATCAAAGAATATGTGCTCGTGAGTAAGGCATAAGAAGACTTGAAAAGCAAGAGGAAGCTAGGTTATGAAGGGCTTTGAATGAAAAACAGAGCATTTTGTATTTGCTCCTGGAGGCAACAGGAAGCCACTGGAGTTTTTTGAGTATATATGTGTGTGTGTGTGTGTGTGTGTGTGTGTGTGTGTGAACATGATCAAACTTGTGTTTTAGGAAAATCAATTTAGTGACTGAGTGGGAGAATGGAATGGGGAGAGACCTGAGGCAGGCAGACCCAGCAGAAGGCTTTTGCAGTAATCAAGGCATGAAGTAATAAGGGGCTTGCACTAGAGCAGTGGCAGTGTCAGAGAAGAGAAGTGACCACATTCAAGAGATTTTACAAAGGTGAAATGAACAGGCCTTGGTGACAGATGGGATATGGGGGGCGGGGAGTGAGAAATAATGATGAATCTAGGATGACTCCTAAGTTGTGAACCTGAGAGAGTGGGAGGATGGTGTTGTCCTCTACTGTAACAGGAAGATAGGATGGGGGTGGTGTTTAAGAGGAAACATAATGAGTTCTCTTTTGGACATTTTCATTTTAAGAGGTCTACTGGACACCAGTTTGAGATATCTAAAAGGAAGTAGGAGGTGTGAGATTGGAGGTCAGCAGAGAGATTGGGGCAGGAAAATTAGATTTGAGAATCATTAGCAAAAAAATGGTAATTAAATCCACGGGAGCTGATGAGATTACCAAGTGAAGTCATATAGAAAGAGAGGAGAAGAGGACCCAGGATAGAACAGTGATGGACACCTATCATTAGAGTGTATGATCTGGAGGAGGATCCAGCAAAGGAAACAGAGAAGAAACATTCAGATAGCTAGGAGGAAAACCAGGACAGAGTGGTGTCCCAAAACCCTATAGAGAAGAAAGTATCAAGGAGGAGAGAATGATAAACAATATTAAAAGCTGCAGAAAGGTCAAGGAAAGTGAGGATTGAGAAAAGGTAATTGGATTTGGCAATTAAGAGGATATTACTAATTTTGGAGAGAGCAGTTTTGGTGGAATGATAAGGTTGGAAGGCAGACCATAAGGGGCTAAGAAGATTGCGAGAAGAGAGAAAATGGAGGTACCTATTTTGGACAATCTTTTTGAGGAGTTTGGCTATAAAAGGCAGAAAAGAAATAGGACAATAGTTATCAGGGGTGGAAGAATCAAGGCAGGATTTTTTTTTTCAGGGTACAGAGACATGGACATATTTATAGGCAGTAGGAAATGAACCAGTAAAGAGGGAGAGATCAAAAATAAGTGAGAGTGGAGGTGACAGAGGGAACAATCTGTTGGAGGAAATAGGATGGAATGGGATTACTTGAATAAGTAGAAGGGTTAACCTTGGTAAGGAGTAAGAGCAGTTCATAATGTCGTAAAGGGATGAAGGAGAAAAGGGCAAAAGATACATGAGTGATAGGAGATGAGGAAGAGGGAGTTCATGTGAGTGGCCTCAATTCCCCCCGCCATAATTTATGAGGCATCGAGAGAGAGAGAGAGAGAGAGAGAGAGTGTGTGTGTGTGGTGTGTGTGTGTGTGTGTGTGTGTGGAGGAAGAGGCACGGGCGGCTTGAGGAGGGATAAAAAGTTTTGGAAGAGTTTCTGTGGAGAGTGGGAGAGTGAATCTATAAGGGAGGATTTGCTAGCAGCAGTGAGGATCCAGTTAAGATTATCTAACAAGTTTGTAGTGGATCCAGTCAAAGCAATTGAGTGATTTTCTCCACCTTTGTTCAGAAGCACAAATGTAGGTACAAAGGTGATGAATGATGGGAGTGATACAAGGTTAAGGATTGGCTGAGAGGAATTGGAAATATAATAAAGGGACTAGGAAGTTAAAGGAAGAGGACAGTATAGAGTTGAATTGGTTCACAAAGGACTTCAAGTGGGAAGAGAAGGAGAGAGTGGCGAGTGCAGAGGAGATAGCGTAGGAGAGAATTGAGGGGTTGAGGGATTGGAGGTTACAGTGGAGATGAAGAGTAGGGCTATGTAAGGGAAGACAGAGGGAGAGGTGAAAAGTCAATAAATTATTGTTGGATAAGGGAATTGCAGAATTTTTGAACATGGAGGTGCTGCATTTGTAGATGATAGCAAGACCAATGGTATGACCATCTTTGTGTGTGGCTGAGGTCGAGGTGAAGGGGTAGCCCATAGGAATGTAATTATCAGTTCTATGCAGATGATGCCAATATTTTTATATCCAGCTTCAATTGACTCCTGAGCTCCAGTCCCACATCACCATCTGCCTGTTGGAAATTTCAAACTGGACATATCATCATCAGAAATGAATTTGTCTGAAATAAAATTCATTATCTTTTCTTCAAAACTAGCTATTCGACTGAACATCTCATTTCTTTCAATAGCGTCAACATCTTTCAGTTTTCCCAGATTCATAACCTCAACATTTCCCTTGATTCCTCATTCTCTGTCACTCTATGTATCTACACAAAGTCACCAAATCCATTTTCTTCATATTCACAAGATGCTATCTTGGTTTAGGCCCTGGTAATCTCTTAATGTGACTATTGCAATGTCCTCTTAATTGCTTCATTTCTCTCAGGACTCTCCAGTCTAACCTCTATGTAGCTGCCAGATCTGACCATGCCATAACCCTATATAACTAAGTCCATTGGCTTCCTATTCCCTCAAGGGTAAGGTGCAAACTGGAGTTTAGTTTCTAAACCTTTCACAACCTGGCACCAAACTATTTTTCCATCTTCACTGTATTCATTCTCCTTCACTCTGCCATCCAACCTGCTTGGCCTTCTCTCTGTTCCTTACCCATGCAAACTGTCTTCCTTCTTCCTGCCTTTGCATTATCTGTCCCCCATGCCTGGAATGCACGCCCTTCTTTACCTTCGCCTCAGAGAACTTCTCACTTTCTCTAAGACTCTGCTTAAGTATGACCTTCAAATAAAGCCTTTATTGATCCTCCCAACAGTTCATACCCACCCTCCCTAATAACTCTGATTTAACTATTTAATATTTGTTTTTCATTTATTTTCTATATGTTTATATATGTATATGTTTCTACTTTTGAAAACATAAGTTGTTTATTTTTTTATAACAAATGTGCCTAGTACATAGTAGATTTTAATTAATGTTTGTTAATTAATTGGGGAGTTCATTAGCTGCATGACTTTTATCCAATTATTATACTTCTCATGCCAGGTTGCTTAACTAAAATAACAACAAAAATATAATCATACAAAATGTCATTTACATAGGACTTTTTGGCTCACAAAATACTTTATATACTTTATTCCATTTGGTAACAACAGTTCCATGGCCTAGGTAATGCAAGTATTATTTTTCACATTTTATAAATGAAGTAGCTGAGGCTCAAAGAGGCTCCAGAGCTAGCTAGTAAAAGTCAGAGCCAGGACTGGGGTGTTAGTCTTCTGACCTCACATTCAATGCATTTTCCACTATGTGTTAAGTGAAACAGGCATCTAATATCCCTTCCAACTCTAAGAGTTTATGATTTCCTAAGGTTCTCTGAATACATATATATATATATATATATGGAAGCATATATACAATCCAATAAACATTTATTTAGCACCTACAATGTGCTGGGTACTGTGTTAAGCACTGGGGATATAAGGAATAAAAACACATATGTATATCTCTGTCTGTCTGTCCATCTGTCTCTGTCTTGCTCTCTCCCCTCAAAAGAACAGCTTGAGCTCAGTGTTCTGCAGTACAGTTTCCTCCTCCTTTGTAATGCCCCCAAACCATCTCCATTTTGATTGAAAAGGAGGTCTATGTTCTCATTTAAATAGCCAGAGCCTATGAATCCTATTTCTCAATCAGTTTCTTTTTTAGGGGGTAAAAATTCCTTCCAAATTTATCTTAAATCTGATGCACAGGCTTCATATTTTAAACTCAGATACTATGTCTTAGCAAAGGAGTCTCATCAACCATCCACTTGGAAATTCATTGACATTCTGTAGCACTCCAGAGTCACTGGGAGAGTTCTGAGTAGATAACACACAGGTGACACTGATTTCTAGCTCAGCACTCTAGTACTGCATTTAATGCCTCATTTAGTGGGGCTCATTGGGAAAATGTCCCTCTTGTGCACCTCTCATTCTTGTCCCATTTCCTCTGCCTAGTGATGATTGACACTTGTTATAACCTGATCAAGTTTCAGAATAGTATGCTGTATTTTCTGGTGGTATTGGGAAATTTGGTACCACAGAGAGATTGCAATTCTTAACTGAAAATGCCCTCCTTTAGTATATGAATTA
The DNA here is from genome assembly GCF_900497805.2 of Vombatus ursinus. Lineage (NCBI taxonomy): Eukaryota > Metazoa > Chordata > Mammalia > Diprotodontia > Vombatidae > Vombatus > Vombatus ursinus. The sequence continues at coordinate 40,923,989 of NW_020948983.1, read as the reverse complement.
GACTAGATGCTCACCAAGGTCCCACCCTGTTTGTCTTCTGTCTTCAAGTCCCAGTTCTTGCCCATCTTCATCTTTGTTATTCTTTCTTCCTCCTGCATTTCTCTCATTCAAACACCTTAAGGAAATCAATGTAATACTCTAATTTCTCTTGTACCCCAATATCTCTGGAATAAGCATATAGACCTTGAAGTTTTCTGTTATGGCATAGGTTCCACACAATTCTGAAGCCCCTTCATGCCCCAGGTTTGGTGTGTGACGGATTGTGTAATCATAATTATGCAAATGACTCAAGCTTTCATCTATCTATCAAAAGACCAGAAACCATAAATCTGTTTTCATTAAGATAGAATAAAAAGCTAAATAACAATGGTAAATATTCCCATATACAATCACTCATAGACTATAACTTTAATAATGTGAGAAGAAACACTTTCTGGAAAACTCACGCTTCTAAGTTTGCTCCCTGGCTAGAATCCTTGCCATGCACAAACATACATAAAACACAAATAAACATACCCATCCATCCATCCATATATGGGCACATATATGCATATACATATATGCATGTATGTATACATTTATTTATTCATTTTTGTATTTGTCTATCTATCATCTATCTATCTATCTATCTGTCTGTCTATCTATTTTCTCCAGCAACCTTGCTGCTGCTTCTTTCTATATCTATAAATGCTGTTCTTCTCTGATTCCAAATATATACTAATTTTTGCCTCTCCATTGGGCTACTTTGGCCTTCTGTTAAAGCTCCTTGGACTTCTTCTTTTTCAAAGGAAGGATTTATATCTTTTGTAATACCACTTGACCACTATGTCTAAAGATAATCAACATAATTTTAGCACACCCCCTCCTTTGGCCGGCACACAAAAAGGGCCACCCTGCAGTTTATTGTTTTTAACTTTATCCCACTCCCAAATAGGGAGGTACCTATATCATGTTCCTGAGAGCTGTAACCAGGACCATGGAAATTACTTTCAATAAGCTTTAAGGAGGATATTAACAACTCTTGATGGAGTGGAGTAAAGATAATGACTTTTCCCCTGTAGTATTATATTCAACTTTGTTAGATAATTTATTCTTACCTATAAGCCCATATTTTTTGCTTTCTAGAATAGCATATCCTATGTTCTCTGCTTCTTTATAGTGGTGGGTGCTAAAAAACATGTGATCCTTTCTGTGACTCCTTGATACTCAGATTCTTTCTGGCTGCTTATAGTAGTTTTATCTAGAGGCTCTGATTTTGGTTATAATTTTCCTGAAGTTTTCATTTTGAGGTTTCTTTCAGGAAGGGACTGGTGCCATTTTTTGTGATTTTGCCATCAGGATTAATTCTGGTGAATTTTATAGATCTGTCTGGAGGAATTTGTGGAGAGGAGCTCATCCATTACTTCCAACCACTCTGCCATCTTGGCTTCAATAACTATTGGTGACTTGCTCTTTTTAGTCCTAATTCTACACCCAGGTACCTTTTACACAATTTAAGATTTTTATTGCTAGAAGCTATGAGGAAGCAGACAGGTGTTTAAGGAGAAAAGTCATAAGTCTCAAATGCTAATTTAGTTCCTCAGTGAAATGAAAATAGAACTATGTTTGATGCTTCTTAGATGCTGTCCTTCATTGAAATCTTCACCTCTTTCCTAAGTGGATGCTAAGGCTTTTAGAACTCTCAGCTCTCTTTAGAACCTTTTTAGTCTAATATATAAGTGGTAAGGCACTTGGTTGAGGAAGTCACTTCTATCTATGACCCACTAATGATCTTTCTTTGGGTTTAAGTCATCCTACAGCGATATTGCAGTTATCTTTTTTCATTGCTACCAAAGGTCTCCATGGTTCTAGGCTGCTGGAAAGCCTACCTTCACCCTTGGCAATTTGGATGAAGTAATTTCCCTATTTGGCCATAGAGAATTGCTTTGCAAAGGCTATCAATATCTCATTTAAAAATAGCTTGAGTGAACTTTCATTTTTCTTCCCCTCCTCTTTTCTCTCCTTCCTTTTTTCATTTTCCCTCTTAATCCATTTGAAGCTGAATAATCTCACTTCTGCTTTTGACTTCTTTGGACCTTGAGCTTCCCATATAGAAATTGAGGGAATGGATATAGATACTAAGGCTCTCTACCTCTGAAATTCTGTGAGTACAGGAATCTGTGGCTCAACCCTGCATGATTCAGTACCTATGTACATTTGCCATGGTAACAATTGCAACTGGTCATTAAAAGACTCATTTTAAATGAATTAATGGATATGGTACTTACTGCTTTTTGAAGATTTAGCTTTGTGGAACATTAGTATAAATATAAATGGAAAAAATATTTGCATGCTTCTCAGGTATAACAAAGGCACACTTAATCTGATAGATACAAAAAGACTTTTTTTCTGAACTTCATTAACACATGAGTAGAAGTCAATAGAGGAAATGGGCCTTGTTAACTGACTTCATGGATACTGATCAGCATCTCATTTGCCTTAAACGTATCAACCTGGTAACACTATTTATGCAATATAGAATAATCAGTGACATTAGCGTGCTACTGCATTGCACACATAGGAATGATTAATCTATTATTCATTCAACATAAAGACACATACTTTTTCTTCTGCTCGGAGGGATTTCCAAATACAAAGGAGATATTCTAAAAAGAGCTCATTGAAAAGAAGAGGGAGATAGAGATGGACAGAGATTGACAGAACAAGGGTGAGTTATACCAGGTGGGCTTTTACACAGATGGGCACAGGGAGCCAGATAGACAAAGCTTTCTATACTGCACTAAAAGAAGCTGTGGCCACAGAGGACTCCTCAGTAATCATCGATGAAGCCTTCACAGCTGAGATGCAGAAAGAGAATTGCAATCTTTCTGCTCCAAAAGCATAGGAGCTAACTGCATGCCTGCTTAAGGAGCATCTCTATTAGCATAGTAGGATGATTATGTATTTATTAAGTGTATACAGGTGCAGCATGAGAGGTAAGTGGCATGAAGCAAAGCACCAATTTTTGTGTGCTGGGAAATTCCAGTCCTGAGGCATGAGGGATACAATTAAAGAGTGGCACAAAGCTAACAGCACCGAATCCAGAAGCTTTGTGGAACTGCTGAGAGCTCGAGGATGTCTAGGTCTGGTCTTATACTAATTAGTATAAGATGTCCAAGGCACACAGAACAAAATTCAGGAAGAGATAAGGGTGGACGGAAAATGGATGGGAGGAGAGCAAGACGAGGTACAGTGAGGGGTATCTCTGATATAGAACACAGCTGACAGACACCCTATCGATGTGCATCTAAGCATTTTTCACTATAGGATATAAACAGAGATGCAGTAGTGGGGTAGAGGGCAATGTTATACATATTTGCTAGTCACAATAGTTATTTGTGGTATCAGTTTTTTTGGGGGGGGAGGAGTAATTGCTTTTCAGTTAGGCTGGGATGACAGGGATTGTTGGTGAGAGAGAACTAGAAACAAGTCTCCTTATATTTAAACAAAATGCTACTTATTTTAAGAGCAGAACACTGACGAGCCATTCAATTCTCTACACCTAAAACAATCTTTTTGTGTTTAACCTGATTATTTTAGCACCTGGTTCTTTTCCTGGCTTTTTATGGAGGACAACTCTTTGTATCAGCTGAACATGGTCCATCCAGTACAAAATATATTAGAACCTAAAAATTTGTGTGGCTTTTCTACTAAGCATAGTAAATAAAATCACTCTATCTGAAAATGCTGATGCATGTCTGGGACTGGTAGGGCTATAGGGTACCTCACTACTACATTTCTCTTTTTTTCTTCCCCAATGGTACATTTGTAAGATGAGGAGTTTGGCCCTTCTAGAGTTAGATCTATGAACCTATGATAGGAATTTTTTTAAAGCCAGAAAAAAGAATAAAAATACAAAAATAAAACAAATATGGGTTAAGATTGAAACAACACAATTTTGGTCTATTCAAATAATGTATTGATAATAAAAATGCTTATTCCTTTTTCCCTTTCCCTTCAATGGGTGGAAGTCACTGAGCCTGGAAAAACTGCCTACTGGGGTACTCACAGAACTGACTGATGGCCAAGATGAACTCTGAGGTTCCTTCCAACTCTGATTTTCTGTGATACTCTTACTCACTGTATCATCAGATTATAGGATTTAGAAATGGACCATCAACATGATCTAATCCAATCTCCCAATTTTGTAGTTAAGGAAACAGGCCCAGAGAGATTATGGAATTTGCCCCAAATCATATTGAGTCAAAGAGGAGTGAAGTCATGAATCTGTATGTTTGTATGTTACTTTGCTAAAGATTTTTAGGGAAAGTAGAACTATAGAATTATTTTTCTTTTGGATGCAAGGAGCAGATTAAATCTTCTATTTAAACTCATCCCTATGTAAGTTTCTGTCCTGAGGCTAGAGATAACAAATGCCAATTCTGTAAATAAAAAAAAAAGTATGGTTCAACTCAGGTGTAGCTTATGAAAGTATGCAGTTTTTTGTTTGTACTTAATAACATTTTATTTTTTTTAAATTACATGTAAAATATTTTTCAACATTCATTTTTGTAAGATTTTGAGTTCCAAGTTTTTCCTCCCTTTCCCCCTTTCCTTCCTCCTCCCATATAAGCTACATATGTACAATCATGTTAAATCTATTTCCTCATTAGTTGTGTTGTGAAAAAGGATCAGAACAAAAGGGAAAAATCACAAGACAGAAAAAAACAAAAAAAGTGAAAATAGTGTGCTTGGATCTGCATTCATACTTCATAGTTCTTTCTCTGGATGTGGATAGCATTTTCTTTAACAAATCTTTTGAAATTGTCTTGGGTCATTATATTGCTGAGAAGAGCTAAGTCTATCTTAGTTGATCATCACACAATGTTGCTGTTACTATGTACAATGTTCTCCTGATTCTACTCACTTCAATCAGCAAAGGATGCGATTTTAAGAAACATTTTCACTTCTGTTAAATTCAACTACACTAAATTAAAATATTTTATATTCTTCTTTAGAGTCTTAAAGAATCTTATCCCTCTCATTTATAATTTTTCATGACTAAATAAGGATCTTTGTTTTCCTAAGTGTAAGAATCTAACATAACCCATCAACCAATAAGCCCTAGGGAACTGCCAAGGCATTTAGAGGTTAAATGCCAAGGCATTTAGAGGTTAAATGACTTATCAAGGGTGCCACAGCAAGTAAGTGTCACATTTGGGATCTGAGTCCAGGTCTTCCTCATCTTGTACCCAAGTCCTGAAATGTCTCCAGTTTGCCACACTGCTTCTAATCTTCCTTATTACAAAATTTTTAATTTAGTAGCTGTTCAGGCACCATGGAGTTAAATTTTTTTTTATTAAGCCATTTATATATAGAATAATAGATTTTTCAACAAAGAAGGAAAATGGAAATTTGCTGGATTTGAATAGATGCAATTAAGTCAAAGTTTGATCTCCTTTTCCAGAAGGGAACAGAGTATGATGTCATAGAAAGAATCCTGAAAGTAGGAGGCTTTGGTTATAATCCTAACCATGCCAGTAAGCGACCAATTGACCTCGGACAAGTCATTTAACTTGGGATCTGCAAAATTAGAGAATTGAACTAGGTGAATTCTCAGGTCTTCCAGCTCTAATATTGTCTTTGTATCATTGCTTTGCACACACCAAAGTAGGCATTTAATAAATGCTTGCTGGAATGAATTTTATAATTCTATCAGAAAGCTTAGAGTGACACATACTTTCCTCTCTCTCCGCCCCCACTTCCCAGGTCTCTGAGGAGATGAAGGATGAATCTGGTCTTGTGTACCTTTCTAGAAGCAGAGGCTATGTGTTCTTGTTCTTGCTCCCATGGTGAGAACACCCACAGCCCACTCCTTCTTTAATTGGCATGCATACAGAGATGTACCCAGATTTTTTCTTCTTTCAAAAAATGAAAAGACTAGCTTTGCATAATGGAAATGAGAACTGCATTACACCACATTTATTTTTAATTATTCAAGATTCTGAGAAATGCAAAGTATAAATGAGGGAAGAATAAGGCCTTTAATTGAATTCAACATCTATTTCAATAGAATTAAAAAAAAACACACACAAAAACAAGCAGCCCAATACAGAGTAGTGATTTTTGCATTCTGCTGGCATAACCCACCTCCATTTACATTAGACTTTTCAGTGAATGATATCCACAGAGTGCTGGCATCTTTAGCCTGTCAGAAGGGAAGAAATAATCTTCAGTGATGGCTACATGAATCACTAACCTCTCTCGAATCTAGGATATAGCAATAACAACAGTGAAGACTGAGGTATTAAAATAACACAATTATCAAAATTGAGTGACTAATACTTTTTAAAATACCTTAACCTGGCATTTCTGATTGCCCTGTCTATACTACACAGTTCTTGACTAGTGCTTTCACTAATTCCACTTTCCTTTGCCTTTCATTAGGGAATCTGAAAAGTCTGGCTGTGATGTTTGATGGTGAGAGCTTAATTCCTAGAAATTTCAATTCACTCAGTTCAGCTGCGCTAAAGAAAAGGCACAGCTTGACTTTATTATCCTGAGGAAGATTAGAAAAAGGGAAGGTGAAATCCTAAGAATAATCAAATGGCATTTCCTTCTCTGAGGAAACACTGTAATGTATGGGAAAGGGACTGGCCCAAATTCTCATTGGCCCGGAAGCTTTCCTTCTGTTACACTTGTGTACAGGAAAGTGGGAATTCACACTTAGTTCTGAAGGGAAAAAATGTCCCCACCTCCCTCTGAGGACTTCAGAAGAGATGTTGTAGATGTTTTCCCCTGCCTTTATTTCATCATTTGTTCAGACAATGATTTGGCTTTTACCCTTCAGTGGGCAGAAATATAGGCTTCTTTCTCTGAAGAGGTTCACTATGAAGCATACAAAGCTTCAAGGAAAATGGAGTGATTGTCATGGGTGAGGGGAAGCCTAGCAGAAAGGCGGGCTTCTCACCATCATTGGACCTTCAGGATGTTGCACTAAAAAGAAGGTCTATCATGGCAGTTAAACAAAACCTCTATTTCATTGTCAGCCAAGAGTAACAATCAATAGACAGGTAATTACTACCACTCCTGTTTGACATAGTTAAAAAGGCTGCTGCAGCCCTGTGATATTCCTTCTTCGGAGGACAGGGCATTTCTAAACTAGTCCTTTTATCCTTCTTTACATATTTAATACAACTCTTTAGACTGATCCATGCAAACTAAATGAAAGTAACCAATAGAAAGGGCCCCCTCTTGTGCCAGCAATTCCCAGACTGTCAAGCGATCAGTGAAGATTGGACAGGTCCTGATGAAATAAATGTTGGCTGCTGACTCTTCCAATTTTGCAACACTCCTCTGTGTCACTGGAGCAGCCTTGTCCAAGATTGAGATATTTGCAAACTGTCATCTTTCATAAATAGCTGCCTTGAGTGACACTTGCTCCCCCCGCCCCCAACACTTCCTTCTGAAATGTACCTAGCTGGCTCTGAACCTGCAGAAATTCATTGCTTGTGATAGGTGATTAGCAAAGCGATGATTTTCTGCTCTTTTTAACATTCTTCCCCTGCTTTTTTCCTCTTTCCAGACCTTCCTTGAAGTCTCTTCCCTACCTCGCTCTCCCCTCCCCATCCTCTGAAAGGCCTGAGTGACAGGTCCAAAAGGCAAAAGGCAGATCAGAAAAGCAAATCTGCCAGGACTATAAGTGATGACACTCCAAAAACACTTCATTCGTCTTGCCAAATTACACACTGGGTTAGGAACTGGTGGGAAAAAAGAAAAGTATTTTTTAAAAAATTATTTAGTATCTTCTTAGCACAAAAAGGGGAATCTCAGAGCAGAGAACATGCTCAGAGCAATTGATACTACATGTTGAAGTGCCTTTGGACTAAAATGACAGAGCCAAACATCAGTTTTACCAACAAAGTTAGCTACATTGCACTATTAGTGATGCCATCACCTGCCCTTAGCATTCTGGGGATAGATGTGAGACTCATTAAATTTCAGTCAAATTATATACCATAAAAATGGATGCATGAGGTTTTTGCATATAAGTAAATCCTGGGATTAATACAAATATTGGTACTTCAGGAATACTGAAGAAAAATTCAACTCAATTCCTTCCCTGAAATGTCATTTTATTGAAGGAAATGATCTCATCAAAGAGGACTATATAGAGATTATAGGATAATGATGAAAAAACATTAGGATGTACTTAATAATATTTTCCTTGTATACATCATTTGAGAGAGTCCTAAAATAACATGTCACATACTATTTCTGATGTCTACCATTGGGTAGACTTCTTAAGGTATGAAGAATCAGATAACACAATTCAGATTATCAGCACCAAGGCTGGATCTTATTATTTTCAACCTAATTTACGTAACTTACCTTCTCAGTTTTGCAGCACAGTATGTATTAACCATGACCCCCGGGCCAGCCCAGGTGTCCATGCATTCACAACCTACCATAACAATGACACAAAGGAAGGAAAACAAACAGCAAGCCCCACAGGTATTACAACTGTAGCACATCGCCATTCTCAATCATCTCATTCCTTGACTCATTCCACTGACTTTAATCACACATTTTATCATCACCATTGGTTTTGATTCAAGAAAGTCCAGAATTTCTCTCCTAATTTGGTTCTTTGGTATTTGGTGGAGCTGTGATTTCACAGATGTAGGTTGTTGCTATTCAATCATTTTTCAGTTGTGTCTGACTCTTGGTGACCTCATTTGGGGTTTTCTTGGCAAAGATGCTGGAGTGGTTTGCCATTTCCTTCTCCAGCTCATTTTACAGATGAGGAAACTGAGGCAAACAGGGTTAAATGACTTGCCCACAGCCATGCAGTTAGTAAATATCTGAGGTTGGATTTAAACTCAGGAAGTTGAGTCTTCCTGACTCCAGGTCCAGTACTCTATCTATTGTACCATCTAGCACCTGAGGTAGAAATTGCAAGTATCATTTTTCCTGTTTTATAGATAAGGCTTATTAAAGTTAAAGGTTAATGTCTTCCATTAAATCTCTACAGCTGGTGATTGGTGGGGGCCTTCCTCAATATCCCTTAACATTGTGTGGATACCAATGGAGCAAATCCATTCGTTAACTGTGTTCTAATTTTGTATTGAAATTGAATTTCACTCTACTAAGTCTGTGGTCTGACTATATCAACAACTAATTTGGACAAAATATTCCCACACTGGAAACCAATTATTTCCTATCTGTTCGAATGTAGAAAATTTCATTTTTTTCCCATGGGGGTGGGTAATGTGATTTGGTGCTTATCATGTTAAGATCATCCTGCTCTCTTCTTGAAAATACTATTTATGAAATATAAATGTAAAGCTCCATATAATCTATAAACTTTGGGGTTTACTCATTTCTGACTTAAATTATGTTTTTTAAAATAATCTTCACTGTTCTCTCCTATATTTACCATTATATTGAGATCAATGAGAATTAAGACATATACTCACTAAATTTCGATACTTATCAAATTCTTCAAAAAATTTCTGATGTCTTTATCTTAAAGATGTTGGCAAATAAGCTACAGTTGTCTTCATGTTTTAGATATGCAGTTATCTTACAATCAAATGGTGATGGCTCATATTGACTAGCCCCCAGGAAGCTCTCCCTTCTTTTCAAAGAGTTCAGTGCCTGGCACATAGTTTTCTTTTCTCCCAACTCCTGTTATTATTTTAAGAGCCTTCAACAAACTTGTTGATATCTCCTTGGTATTCTAATATTCTAGTTCCTCAGTCTTAACTCTAATGACCAACTTTTCCATGTCACCAGTGCTACATACAAGGATGGTCGTACTCTTGATTTTGTCATCACCCATGATTATTCTACTTTGGGCAAGGACTCCTGATTTCTTTTACCCAACTATAACCTATTATTTTATGTCTCCTTATTCTTTATTCCTCTTAAACTGTTTTTTATTCTCATTATGACTTCCAGTCTCTTTATCCTCAATCCTTTCCATGTCTATCAAGTCCATTCTCTCCTCCATCTCAATCATTTACTTACTCAATTCCACCCTACACTATTCTTTACTCTCAAATCCCTTGCTGTCATGTTATTTTACTATCACATTGCCTAACCTCAAGCCTGGATTACTTCCAGCATGAGAGAATCTGCTAGGGCTTGTGTTATAATGCCTTAGATTTCAACAACCTACTGTCACTTCCATAACACAATCAGGCATCAGGATAAGATTCTATTGAATCCTAACAGAAATTCCAATGTAATCAATTGGCATTCAATTTTTCTCTTTCCTGTATTCAAGGGGAAACTCCCTTTGGTGCGTACCATGTAGTTCTGGCTATTCTGTCTTCAACTTCCAGATCCCCACAGTTCATTATTTTTGCTATGACATTGACATGCCATATCTCTCTAGATGTGCTGCTCTGGTGAAATAGTTTGATCAATGAGATTTAGGGTTTTTTCCCCAATAAATATCAGTGCTACTTTAATACTTATAGCTTTCCTTATGCTTACTTCTTTTTTTTAAAAAAAACATTTTGTAACTTTCCAATTGAGTTAATGATGTCTGTGAAGATATTTTAAATGTATGGCTGAGTAAATCATACATCTTATATTTTAAGAATAAAAATACACTTTTTGTTCAGTGTCCCAAATACATCCGTATTATTTCTTTTGATTTATATAGCACCTTTCTGCCCAAAATTAAACCATCTTTTCTTATGATCTTAGCCATTCCCCCATAGGTCACATTATTGTCGTTTGTATATTTACATACAATTAGCATATATCCTCTGCATAGTCTTATGTAAAGAATACATTTTTAACATAAATTTTGATTCTATACTCAAATTTGTCAATTTAAAATTACAACAATATTAAAATATAATTGTAACTTTCCTGGTCAAACATATAAGAAAATGAAAGAAGACTAGAAATGGAAGAAACATGAAGGAGTCTTCCATATGAAAACTCTCTTATTTTTTCTGGGTAAGCTTGAATTCCCCACTGTTAAGCAATGCTTTTTTTTGTCTTCTAAATAATCTAAACTTTTACATAATGCGTTAATTTTCCATTCTTTAGTTCTGTCCTTACTTGCTATGCCTAACACTGGAACACATGTATTTTATTAAGAGGCTTTCACATTCATTCATCCAATTATTTAACAAATTTTGACTAAGCACCTTCTGTTTGCATAGTAGTATGCCAGAACTCAAGTAACTACAAATAATTAAGGGAAGTTCAAGGAGCAAAGTCATTACCGTCTAGAGGAATCAGGTGAAGTTCCCTGGGAAAAAATTGTATTTGGATTGGGATCTAAAGGTTGTCTAGAAATTCAGTAGGTAGAGGGAGGAGGTAATAATGTTCTAGGGGTAGAGAACAGTGTAACCAAAAGCACAGAGTTCAAAATGCACTTTGAAGGGAACAGAAAATAAAACGTTTAAGTTAAAACATAAGAGTGTGAGGGTAGTAATATGAAATAAGGCTGAAGAGGTAGTTTAACATTGAAGAACCCTAAAGTACCCACAAAGGCTCTGATACTGTCCTGGATCCTTCTTTTCAAGAGGGCTGTCTGCTCTGGAACAAGGCATACAGCTGACAAGATTCAGGTCTGGCAGAGCCTGAGCTCTGAGAAGGGACGGGGGCTCCTTGTTCTTACACTCTAGTTCACTAAACCACTATCCCAGCACCCTGGTGGAGAGGGGGGAAGTTCACTTATAGTTTTGTTTATGGCTCATTCGTATTATTTTTTTCAAAAGGGGAAGTAGAAAAGTCCTCTTCATATATTATGAATCAGGTATGTCATCCATTTATTATCCACAATTACCTTATTATTCTTACTGAGAGAGTTAGGTGGCACAGTGGATAGAGTGTGGGCCCTGGAATAAGAAAGACATAGCCACAGACACTAGCTTTGTCAGTCTGGGCAAGTCATGTGATTTCCTCATCTGTATAATGGGAATAATAATAGAATCTAACTTCCAGGGTTATTGTTAGAACAAAATGAAACCTTAAAGTATTCTGTAAATGTGAGTAGTTGTTGCTGTTTGGAAGGATGCTTGGAGTTAGTTTGATCATCCATGAGCAACACAATTTCATAGGACCACTGGCCATGTTGTATCATGGCTCTCATAATAATGATTAGCAAACAAAACAACCACCCCCCTCACAACACAAAACATCATAGAAACAATTGCACTTTATGGATCACTACTCATTGCAAGAGGATGAGGGAATAGAGATTCTATCAGTTAGAGAAAGCAACAAAGAAGGAGGTAAAATTATCATAGAGCAAGAGCAAAAGATGGGTAGTCTGTCTTATTGGTATCAGTGCAATGACAAGAAATCTAAACAAAGGCTTCCAGACACTAAGTGGGACCCCTTTGGAGGATTTATGGGAAGAAATATACAAAAGTCATAGAGGATGAGAAGGCACAGGTAATTTCAATTTGTATATTTCAAAGGAGTAGCCATGTTGAAGAGATCACTGATCCATCCAAGTCTTGAAGTAATCACTCAAAAAAGACTTGTGCCTAATTATTTGGATAGGAAAAAGGAAGCAGATGAACAATGACTATTGTTCTGCTAATGCCACACAGTTGGGTGGACAACCCATAGGGCTTTTTTATCAGTACATTTATTTTGGGGAGACTCTGAAGATGGATAGAAAACTGGGCCCAAGATTGAATAAGAGGATGAGGGAATGAGTTGTATTTAAAAAAAATTATGCAGTGGTTTTTTTTTTTTAAATGATGCCTTCTATTTTTTCTTTTTTTTTTATCATATTCATTCCTGAATCTATGCCCCCTTCCCTCCCTACCAAAACATTCTTCCTTGCAACAAATATTTTAAAAAGCAACAGAAAAGCAAAATAAAAAAAGAAACCCAATACAGTTTAAGAGATCCAACCAACACATCAATTGCATAAGAAATTATATACAATATAACAAATGCATAATTTCTCATCTTTGTAATGAATGGAGGGAGGCTCAATTTCTCAACTCTCCTCTGGAGCTATCTTGGCAATTATAATTTGTGCAGTGCTATTAATGCTCTCCAAATTCTCTGTAAAATAAAAGATCATTTTAAATATCATTATTCTTAGCACAGAATAACATAGCCTTTGAACAATTAAAGTTGTAGGTTACTGAAACTGAAATGGAGAGATAAGTGGTAGTTATGAGTAGCTTACTGCATATTACTAATATAGAAATATGCAGTAGAAGCATTATAAACAAAAATATCAAGGGAATGCATGACCAGAAAATGGAGATATACTGAATGAATAATCAATGGACAGCTTGGAATCTTCATTTGTATCCACGCTTTGTTCACTAGAGGAATGAAAGTATCTACACGATCTCAACCACAGAACTAGTAAGACCCCACCATGATGGTTAAACCATTTTTGGAGTATTTATCAGAATATGTGAACAAGAGTGGAGGAGAAACTGTGAATGGATTTTTGTCAAAACTATATTGGGGGGGCAACTAGGTGACACAGTGGATAGAACACTGGTCCTGGAGTCAGGAGGACCTGAGCTCAAATTCAGCTTCAAACACTTGACACTTACTAGCTGTGTTACTCTTGGTAAGTCATTTAACCCCAATTGCCTCCAGAAAAACCCTCTTCCCCCAAAAAAACAAACAAACAAAAAAGCTGTACTGGAAAGAATATTCATGTTGATGAGGTAACAAAATCAATTTTAATTTAAAAATATTTAAAATATTTTAATGAAAAATTAAATTAAATTAAATTTAAAAATTAAAAAATAATTAAAATATATTTAAGTTTCAATATATTAATGGACACCTTTTGTTCTTTTTCCCCTTTGATGTTACCTGAACCTTACCCTTTGATGGTAATCTTCCAGGAACATGGAATCTCTCTCTCTCTCTCTCTCTCTCTCTCTCTCTCTCTCTCTCT